>NC_061117.1:32822995-33049924 GCF_002878395.1 Capsicum annuum
AAACTAGAGAAAATCAAGATAATCTAAATGAAGAAATTAATTATAGAAATCGAATTAGAAAAATAATAGAGAATCTAAAAGAAAATTAATATGGATAGAAGAAACCCTAAAAATTTAGGAAAAAGTACATGTGATAGTTTATATAATTTTAAAAATTCGCTACGAGAAGAACAACACAAGATAATAAATAGCATTGAAAATCTAGAATTAGATATACATTACAGTACAATTAGGATGAATTATTATACAGAAATTTGTAACTCTGCAATTACTACAGGATAAAATGATAGACTATGAATATTTAAAATATTGGAGACAAAATATGGAAGAATAATATTATTAGAAAAACTTATGAAAGATAATCTAATTGGATATTTTGAAACAAAAGATATAGAATATTTAGAATACTTTCAAAATAATATAGAGGAATTACAAAACTAAGGGAAAAAAAATAAAGAATACTATAGTAAAGTTTAACTAATTACCATATAATCACCCCCAAGATATGAATAGTGATAAAACTAACATAAATAAACTCAAAATAAAAATAAAAATATTTAGAGAAGTTAAGAAATATCCACGTACAAATAAAAATAGATCCATTGTATTTATAATAGATCTATTTTATCACACAAGTTATCCGCACCCCCCTAATTCCATCTGGGTATTTATCCACGTATAACTGTTCTATCCAATTTATAGTTTCAATTTCATAGTCTAATACTTTTTCTAATATTATTCTCTTAATATCTATAATTTCTATATCTCTAAGTATATATAAGATTAATATTTTAAGATTATCTATCATTTAAAATTGGTTAAATACTTTATTATAATATTTTTTAGTTTTTTGTTTTAATCTCATTAATTCTTCTATATTTTCACTAAGAAATTGTATGTATTTTATATCTATTTTCCAAGATTCTAAATATACATAATTTATCATAGTTAGTATGTGAGTTTGGTATGTAAGTATTTATAAGAGCAGTTTGGTAGGTGTGGTATATAATTAATTCTAGTCATAAAATATCTATCAAATATTTTTTCCAATATTATTTTTCTTATATCTATTATTTCTATATCCTTAAATACATATAAAACGAGTATTTTAAATTTATCTATCATTTTGTCAGATAAATAATTATCCATTTTTCATAAAATTGTTATTTTCAAAATATTCCCTTCAATCATGCACATAACAAAATATGATCACTTTAAATTGCTATATACTAGATTATTCTTAAATAACAGATTCTTCGGTCACTATTAGCATGATAATCTGAATATTTTTTCCTTAAAAGTCGTCATTATAAGATTTAGAATCTATAATATTGAAATCCTCATTTCATCTCGATGGCCGCCGACAAAGTCTTTTGATCAATTCTGAATTTACAATGTGAAACTTGACGATAGGGAGTTGATATATCCCAATAAATTAGGTAAGCAGTTGAGATATGAATCTCTTTTAATTGTTTTGCAGTGCATGTATACAGACACAAATTTCAACTTCAAAATAGAATTCTTTTCCTGAATCCAAACAGAGGCTGACATTTTGTACAAATCTGAATTAATCCAATTAACGAAAGTCTTTGGAATCGTACTTTGTTTTGATTTGTCATTTCTATATGTGCCAGATTTTGGCTTGTTGTGTCCTTCAAGTAACATTGACTATGGGGCAGATGTAACAAAATCAGTTAATTTTTTAAATAATTTGTTCAATTCGTCTAATTTAAATTCAAATTAGTTGAGTTATTGACCCGTTTAACCTAATTGATTGAACTCAAAAATCACATATCAGATTATTGAGTTAAAAATAATCGGATTCAACTTGTCAAAATGCAGCTAATTCACCTATTGTGTAAAAAATTATCAAAATTGGAAATGAGAATATGTTAACCTAATAATTTAATAAATCCATAGCTTTGCATTTCCTTTTTTTTTTTTTTGGTAAAAGAAAAATAAGAAGGAAGGAAAGTAAGATTTTCTTGAAGATTTTGGTTTATGAGCCATTATTAAGTCCATCGATTTTAATACAATATATTTTAATCCAAGCAAATTTCCGGACGGGTTATGACCTTTGATTAATTTGATTCGTTTCCATTTTGACTTGCTTAATTGTCCCAATTAGCTACTAAGGGAGACACAAAAGAACAATTGTGATGAGATTATTGGGATATGTCTCTGATAAAATGCCTAGAACTGTAGAACCAAGTTTGTTGATATGGTCCTTAGATATGGGAGAATGAACAAGCCTATTATTGATTGGAAGAAAATGATTGTTCTTATTACATTGTTACTGATGCAATTGCTACTTAACGAGAAAATAACCGACCTCCACTAATATTCAACTCCACTAATATTGACAACTGTCCACCACAAACTCACTAACAAACAATAACAATCTAACTGACTAGTCTCTTTACTCCTCCTCAAGCTGGTGACCGAAAAACATCAAGGACACTCAGCTTGGAAAGAAGAAACTGATGTTGAGTTGCTAGAAGTCCTTTAGTCATGAGATCAGCTAGTTGCATATTGGAGGGGACATGAACTGGTTCCAGCAAACCTGATTTGATTCTTTCTCTGACAAAATAATAATCGACTTCTATGTGCTTAGTTCTCTCGTGGAAAATAGGATTAGCAGCTAGTGCAGCTTTGTTATCACAAAACAACTTCACAGGCATTGTTAAGGTTACTCCAAGCTCTGCCAATAACCCAGTCAACCAAATCACTTATGCAGTTTCAGCTGCCATGCTTCTATACTGTGCTTCTGCTGAGTTTCTGCTCACTGTATGTTGTTTCTTAGACTTCTAAGAAACCAATGAATCACCAATTATGACTATATACCCTGAAACTGACCTTCTAGTATTAGGATAAGATGCCCAATCAGAATCACAGAAAGCAGTCATAGATGTGATCTCATCTGCTTTAAGTAGAATTCCAAGTCCAGGATTACCCTTTAGATACCTTACCACTTTTAGTGCACCATTCATGTGAGACTGTTTAGGTCTCTGCATAAATTGGCTTAATGTTTGTACGGCAAAGTAAATGTCAGGACTTGCAATAGTGAGGTAAAGTAACTTGCCAACCAGCTTTTGATAACCAAGTATGTAATCTATTTCTGGATCATTAAATAGACCAACTTGAAGGTTATACTCTACAGAAGTTAATTTTTTATTAACCTCTAATGGTATTGGAGCTGGTTTATACTCACTCAGGCTAATTTGTGAGATTAGTTCCAACACATATTTCCTTTGGTTAAGCAAGATACCTTTGTCAGACTTGAGTACTTCAATCCCCAAGAAGAATCTTAACTGTCCCAAATCTTTCACTTTGAATGCGTTGTTCAGTGTGTCTTTTGCATGTTAAATCAGAGTAGGATTACTCCCTGTGATAAGCAGATTATCAATATAGACTAAGACCACTACAACATCATGTCCTGATCTCTAAATAAATAGTGAGTGATCATAGCTAATCTGTGTATAGCCACCAACAATCAATGCATTTGTGAGCTTAATGTTCCACTGTCTAGAAGCCTGTTTGAGTCCATATAATGATTTTTTCAATTTGCATACCATTTTATTTCTTTGTCTCTGACAGCCTTGAGGCAATTCCATGTATACATCTTCATAAAGGTCTCCTTATAGGAAAGCATTATTTACATCATTTGGAAGATATCCCACTTCTTGGAGGCTGCCAGGCTGCTCACAGTTCTCACTGTCATAGTATTAGCAACAGGTGAGAAGTATCAGGATAATCTAACCCTTTCTACTGATTGTATTCCTTTGCAACTAATATAGCCTTGTATCTTTCAATGCTTCCATTAGTCTTATATTTGATCTTGTATACCCATTTAGAACCTGTAGTATATTTTCCTGGTGGTAAAGGGACCAAGTCTCAAGTCTGATTTTCCTCCAGGGCTTGAATTTCAAGCTGCATAGCCTCAATCTAGTATTCATCTGTTGCAGCTTCTTTAAAATTTTATGGTTCAATTTGAGCTGAAAAGGCTTGCAGATAGGCTTGGTATGCTGGTGAGACATTATCATAAGACAGCACATCTGAGATAGAATAATGGGTCACCTCCCGACCTACCACCAGATTTATGGTTACATAATCCTTTAACCATATTGGTGGATTGGCACTTCTTGTTGTCCTTCTCAAGTATGCTATTTGTGGAACGAGTGAAAGTAAATGTTTCTCTGGTGGCACTTCAACAGTTTCAACTATGGAATGATGCATATTCTCTGCAACTTTCGGTACAACAGAGAGCTATCAGAAACATCATATACAGGGACATGTGATGCAGACATGGTTATTGGAGAAGGATCATGATAATGATCATTGACAGAGTGTAGAACATCAAAAATAGGTATTCCTTTATGTGTGATTCCCTTGAAAGGAAAGATGTCTTCTTTGAACACCACATCTCTGCTGACCCAGCATGTGTTTTGCTAAAGATCAAATAACTTGTATCCCTTTTAAGTCTCAGAATAACCAATAAAAACTGCTCTTTTGGCTCTTGGTTCAAACTTATCTCCTTTAGGTAAAGTAGATACAAAACATAAGCAACCAAAGACCCTTAAGTGACCATATACTACAGGTTTGCTATATAAAATTGTATAAGGAGACTTTCTTTGTTAGATTGGTGTAGGCAGTTTATTTATCAGATATGTTGCAGTCATAACACAGTCTCTCCAGAACCTGTTAGGGATGGAACTCTGAAATTTGAGAGCTTTGGCTACCTCAAGGATGTGTCTATGTTTTCTCTCTACCACCCCATTTTGTTGGGGTGTGTATAGACAGGAGCTTTGATGAATAATGTACAAAGATGAGAGCAAATCAAACACTAAGAATTGAAGAATTCTCTACCATTATCTGATCCTAGTTCTTCACAGTAGTACCAAACTGATTCTTTACTTTTAACTAAAAATCTTTCAGAACAACAATCACTTCAGACTTATACTGAATCAAATATGTCCACATATATCTACTATAGTCATCAACAATGGTAACAAAGTAATGTTTTCTGTCATAAGTGGGAACCTTAAAAGGACCCCATACATCAACATGTATCAACTGAAAAATGCTTCTCGAATGTGAGTTACTAATAGAAAACTGGAACCTTGTCTGGTTGGATAATAGGCATATTTCACATAGTTTGTGTGCTTCTCTGCCATTCTGAACGATGGGAATGCAACTTGGAATACTGATGGATGGATGACCTAATCTCATATGCCACATTGCACTATCAACTTCGTTATGAGTTGCTGAACCTGCTACAGGATGTTTTGCTGTGTCATCCTTCAACAAGTATAAACCATTGTTTTCTCTACCAATCCCTAAGACCTTGCCAGAGTAAAGGTCCTGGAAAACACAAAAATCTGGGTAAAATCATACTGAACAACAGAGATCTTTTTTCATCTTTGACACTGACAACAAGTTGTACTTGAAATCAGGAACATATAAAACATTCTTAAGCTTATGATCTCTCAGTATAACAGTAGTTCCTTTGCGTGTAACTTCATATCTACCACCTGTAGGTACTTGAACCTTATTTCTTTTACAACCCTCAAGTTTTAAGGGATTAAACAAGCACTCTTTATATGGTGTGATATGGTGAGATGCACCAGAATCAAGTATCCACTCATGTGAAAAAATACTAGATAAATGTGCTAGTATACCTATCATATTAGCCTAAAAATCACCTAAGGTATTGTTGTTACTGCCTGAGGTGTTGTTGGAACTTGTTGTGATTAATTATTGATACTGTTTCTCAGATATGTACCTCCCCTCTCCTAAACAAAGAGTTTCAATCTTTGTATCTACAGCATTACCTTGGGCATATGCTTTAGTGAAACTATACTGACCCTTCTTTTTGCTCTTAAAATCAGGTGGATATCCTACCACTCTATAGCAATCCTTTGTTAAATGATTTCTGTAGCCACGGTGAGCACAACCTTTAGGAAAAAGTGGCTTCTTATAGGTGGTCTGATTTGGAGTAGAGGCAGGTTTAGGCGGGTTAAATGCTGATCCCTTATATCTGTGGGTACCTCCAGCCATTAAAGTGATGGAATCCATTTGTTTGATACCAGTCCCCATACCTCTTTGGCTTTCTTCTTGCACTACCAGTGCATATGCCTGATTAACCATCAAGACAAAGGTGTGCAACAGAATATTACTTTGTACATGACTGGAAGTCTCATTTATACCCAAAAAAATTGCAACAACCTTTGATTTTTTAGCATTTCAGTGGAAGCCTTAGATCCTTCACAACTACAGCCTACTCCTGGTACTAAGGCATCTATCTCATCCCAATAATCTCGCATTTGGAATAGTAAGTAGTGACTGAGTTCGTACCTTGAGTTAAAGTAGCTATATCCTTCCAGATTTGATATATTCTGGTGAGATTTGATTTGTAGAACCTTTCCTTGAATTTGTCCCAAACTTTCTTTGAATCAGATGCATATACTATGCTAGAAACCAAATATGATGAAATAGTAGCTCAATCTAACTCAAAACAATCGCATTACATCGTTCCTAGAGATTTCTCAAATTGGCTCTGTATTGAGGTTTTGTACAACTGCCATCCACGAAACCAAGCTTGTTTTTTCCTAGCAAGGCCAATCGCATCGATTTGCTCCATGATGTGTAATTCTTTGGGCCTGTCAATATAATCCAATTAACACCAATCCAGGTGTATCAGGATTTTGTAGATATAGAGGATGATGGAAATCAATTTTCATTTCCATTCCTACTGGGTTCTGCGAATTGAGTGAAGAGGTAGTGTTGTCCGTCATTGTCGATGATACTCTAGTGTAGCAGCTCGGGGATCACTGCTTTGATACCATGATAAAATGCCTAGAACTGTAGAACCAAGTTCGTTGATATGGTCCTTAGATATGGGAGAATGAACAAGCCTATTATTGATTGGAAGAAAATGATTGTTCTTATTACATTATTACTCATGCAATTGCTACTTATAGAGAAAATAACTGACCTCCACTAATATCCAACTCCACTAATATTGACAGCTGTACACCACTGACTCACTAATAAACAATAACAATCTAACTGACTAGTCTAACTGACGAGTCTCTTTAGTCTCTAATTCTATGGTAGTTGTATATGGTAAAATTGCATTAATCCGTAAGTTCATTCTCTTACTACTTCATAAAAAGTAGGTGGAAGGATTAAAGCTTTTCTACTTTTGAGATTCGGGAAAATATCAAAATACAAGAATTTATTATACATAATTTTATTTTAAATTAATTTTTTATAAAAAATTATTTACGCATCTTGAACCTATAACCTTCAAATGACATGAAATACGCCTTATCTGGCACTCCATATTTTGAAGTAAATTAAAGTAATAACAAAAAGAAAAGCAAGATCTGAAGTTTATCGGACATTTAAAATTGTTTTTATCTATATATCTTTTATTTTTGTAGGTGGGACAAACGTAACCACTTCAAAAGGATGGAGACTGAAAACAACAATAAATTAATTATAATTATTTAATTCCGTGCAGTGCACAATGAGTTCGTCTGATGTGAATTGAATGTCATCATCAATAAAATATACTATATGATATATGTAAATTCTACTGTATTCAAAAAACTCAAAACTACACCCAAAAGATTTTCAAGAATATAAGTAAACACATCCGAATGTTAGATAACTAATGTAGAAAGCAAAATTATTCTTTTCTTTATATCCAGAGAGGGACAGGTAATTACGGAAAAAGAAATGTAATATTATTAAAAGATTTGTACTTTTATCTTGAGGTGAGCAAGAGAAATAATTCTCAGAAAATGTTTTTTTCAGGTTGAATTTTTTGTCTTTTGGCTAATGAATGTAGAAAGCTAAATATTCTTTTTATCACATCGATGGAGAAACAGATAATTATGGGGGAAAAAACGTTGCGTTATTGATAGGTTTGAACCTTTTATGGTATCTTCAGAAATGTGGAAAGCTTATCAAGTGAACTAGCCTTGAAAAAATCTTGAGTGCTTTGACTTACAATTTGAGATAATTTTTCATTAATTACTGAAGAATAATTAATCCTTTCGAACTTATATTATGTATCGTAATTTTTAGTATTTAGTTTCCACACACCTATTAAAAATAAAATATTTAATAGTAAGAGTACTTGTCAAAATCATCCTTTGACTATCTTAAAAAAAAATCCCACCTAATTAACACACTGCTACTAATATAAGTACAGGTATTGTTGAAACGTAGGGGTATACCATCGCTAAGGGACCAGGTCCTTGAAGTGAATAATATGACAACAAAGCAGTAAACACACAAAAATGCAGTAAATAAATCAACACAACGATTTACGTGGAAACCTCCTTGTTCAAGAAAGAAAAAACTACGACTTACACGCACATGCTCTCAAGCTCCACTATAATAAAAAACAGATCTTGATTACAGACTCCATTTGAATTTAACTCTAGGTTCCTCTATTTGTAATAACTCAATTACAATTACCTCTTAACAACTCTGTTAATGTCACTCTCAATATTGGTTAACTCTAACCAACACTAACTCAGGTAACTCTACCTAAGAAACTCAACAACAAAAGGAGGGCTTTACTCTTAATCTTTGAGTAAATCGATTGCATGAATTGATTCAAGAACACCTATATTATATAAAGAAGAGATTTAGAACTTGATCTCAAAGAGAGTTTTCGTCACCACCATGAGATTCTTCAATTTGCAAAAACTATGGAGGAAAGAGCATCCATATGTATTTATAGTAGTATAGAATTGAGTGATAGAATTTTGATTGAACCAGGTGTCCATTCTAATACGCTGCACGCCTGCATAGTTGTTGCATTAGCGGACAAAAATGTACAGAGTGTGACAGTTGTGCCCAGGCAAAGTAGCCGAGGGACCTGGTTCTCCGATATCATTCATTCATCATCAAAACATGAGACAATAGTTTTACCCCTTTTTTTATGATGACAAATCATGCCCACAAAGCATCAAATTCATTCAGATTTAGAGCAATTGCATCTACATATGCACCAATATTCCCTCTATCAGTGGCATCTCTTCACTCTTTCTAATTACATATATCACAATAGTACCAATATATGTTTCCCTTGTCGATATTCCTTCTATCATCAATACTTCATTCTTCATTACTTATGGTACCTTGTCCCTATCATACTGAATTCAATTTTCCTCCTTTTGGAATCATAAAAAGGTAAGAATAGTTAATCAAGGTAGAAGTAAGCACAAATTGGTTAACTCATGGAAATTGGGGCAATACTAACATGAATTATCAACTTAAAGAAGGAGAAACAGTTGATAGGCACAAAATGTGATTCCATTCATTAAAGATAGGCAAATACCAAACAGTGCAATTAAAATTAACATAAAATTCTTGAACCTAAAAAGCCACTAGAAACAACAAGAGAAAACTGAAACAAGGTTCCTGTAACGCCTCGAGACTACACCCTGGATATGACACGATGCTTACGACCCCGAAGGACCACAAGATATCCCATGACTGTTACCTACTATGATTACTAAATAATAATTATGACACACATGCGGAAGTAAAACTGAAAATGCCATAAGTTTCATAAACTGAAATCAATACTGAGTACAATTATGGAATAACTGTTAACTGAAAGTGTCTAAACCCTCTAAGCATTTGAAATAAAAGAGTTGATGGGACAGGCCCCAACTAACTCACAATTGTTGTTTGAATTTACTGAAATAATACAATGACTAGATAAGTATCGCGTCCTCGATTGATGAGGACTCACTACTGTAGCTGCAGCTGATCGACTAATCTGGTTAAGTTTGGTTAGAAATCCGAGCATCCGAACCTATGATATGAGACATCATAGAGCAAAGAGAGTATGCGTCAGTACTTTGAATGTATAGCTACACTAAGTGAGGTTAGAATAATATGCATTGGTTCATATGCATGAGAAATACTCGCCAAATATCAAAAAGTAACTGGATGAGAGTATATGTAAGATGAGACTACTACAAATACAGAACACACAATATCAAGAATATATGATTTGTCTGAATTAGACTGAAACTGAAGTACAGAGTTCTGGTAACTGGATACTGATAACTGTAAGTTATGATCATGTAGAAGTGAACTGAGTTCTGTACTAAATACTGAATACTGAATTTTTGAAGCTGTAACTATGGGAGTTATCATCTAACCAATATACCCCGATTATAGACTGATTTGGGATCCAACCTATAACCCAGTTGAAAGGGTGTTAGCACCGTGCCATGGGTTACTAACACTGGCTGGGTCAACCTTAATCTGTTAGGAAGACTCATGAGAAGTATATGGTTACGTCAACCCTAGTCTGGCAAGAATACAATTTACCTTATACTAGCTACGTAATTCTGTAACTTAAGGACTGCTACTAAGCATCAAACCCTATACTGACAGGAATGACCCCATCCCTGGGTTCGCTCGGTGCTGAATCCTACTTTCAACTGAACCGACACTAATCACTAAACTGTACTAAGCTTGACTGAACTCATGTTGATTCTGTTGACTAACCAAATTCTACTGTTCGGGATACTACAAAATCATTCTATTACGACTAGAAACTCAGCTAATTTCAAGTATACAATACCCTTAGGACCCGATATCATAAATAATGGAACCATATCACAACTTTAAAAGCATAACAATTAGGACATCATGCACAATTCGTTCATATAGACATTTTATCAAACACTTGGGGAGCATGATTCTTGTACATGAGAAAGAATAACATGGGGATATCATGGCCAAAATAGTCAACTCACAATTCATGGGTTATGACATAAGGAGTACATAAATCAACACACATGCTGTTTATTTACATGAAATTCATAATCTTCTTACTTTTAGACCCATACAACAACACATACATGAATACAATTTAATTTATGAATGTAAATCATTATTTAAGTTCTCGAAAAGGATTTTTTGAACTCCAAGGGTAGAAGGAACCTAAGTATGAACACCTAACATACCTTAATTATGAATTTATGAGAATTGATGGTTAATTCTTGAGACTTGGACTTGAATTTGACGAACCTAAGATTTTGTTCTTGAGAGGTTTTGAGTGAAATATAAATTTGGGGGAAAAAATGCTGGTATGGGACTCAAATCCCGTGTGCTGAACCACTTAGGTGAAGGTAAATGATTTCCCTTAAAAATGCAGAACAAAACTGTAGAAAATACACGGACCGGACTAGTCCCTCCCAGCATCAAACCGAGTAGGGCATCACTGGCTAGTTGCCTTGAGCTGCTATTTTGGAGTTTCAAACACGCCTTTACGCTTCTCTAAAAACTCCAAAACTTACCCGAGATGTACTATTGACTTCCCCAAATATGAATCAACTTACAAACTAACTTTTCGATGTTGGGAAGATAAAGAATAAATTCATCAAAGTTGAGAGATCTATAAATGACTAAGTCTTAACACTTAGTAAAATATTCTAACTCTTGACCTTTTTTGGCATGCTATAAAGGACTGAAATGGGCTAGGACTTTACGGGGTCTTACAATTCTAATAGGAAATAAAATAGGGGAGAGGGAGGTGGACTTTGATAGATGGAGGTTCGGGGTAAAGGGACTTAAGCAACTATTCCATCCTAGCACTCTCTGCAGCATAAGAGCTCAATAACTTCTTAGTGAGATCCTTTACTTCTGCATTCAACCTTTGAACCTCCCATGTAAGTGCTGAGATCTTAATCTTGATTTTTGTATTTTCTTCTCTAATTTCTTCAGCAACACCTGATCCCTCAATGGAAAGCTGATGGTTCCTTATCTTTATGTGCAGAATCTCTTCATCCTTAGTAGCTAAACTGATCCCCATCAACTCCACCTCTTTGCTCAGCTTTTCCTGGGCTGATAACAATTCTAACACCTAGGACATGATCCCTACATTATCTTCTATGCACTCATTCTCAATTAGGGTAGACAAGGTGAACATCTATTTTATAGTTACGGGTGTTTCTTTTTCACCAAATATTCCAAGGTAATCAAATAACCTATTGAGAAAATATTCATAAGGCACCTCATGTTTTTCTTCATTGACATGGATAACCTTATATATGTGCTTTATCATTGGAGAAGGTAGACTAATAAGCTCAAACTTGCTCAGACACTGAATCATGAAAATATCAACATCATAGGCTATTGTCCTCTTCTCAGAACCGAGTAACACAACCTTATTGACAACCTCAAACATTAACTGAAATTCACTTTTAAGAAATTTCTTTCTAACCCCCGCCACAGATGTTCCCCCTATCTTTGAGGCATCCGCCATAAACTCTATTGAGGGCTATTGATTAAAGATAGTCCTCACACCAACAGTAGGAACATCCAAAATTTTTCCAATACTTCTTCATCTAATTTCAGTTTCTTTCCTTGGACTAAAGAAGTTAAACTCAGCCCATAATCTAAGAACTTTATTGTAAAGTAGAATTGCCTCACTTCACATTCAAAGAAAGAGGAAACTGGTTCCTCTAGGAGGTGCAACCATCCCTGGTGCCTAACATACTCAAATAACTCCACCATACCAGGTTTCTCAAAGATTCTATCATCAAAGACTCTCCCAGTCAAAACTTTCTGAGTTCTAAGTGTCCCATTTATTTCTTCCTTAGTCAAACTCTTCTCTACTTCCTCCACTTTTCTTCTTTTAGAACCACTATTAGGTTCTTCTTCATCCATTTTTCTCTTCTTTGGACTAGGTCCTGCAGTTACTTTTTCTTCACAACAATTTATTTTTGTTTCATGCGAGTTGGACTCCTTGATTTAATTGGGTAGGATCTAGTCCTTCCTTTATCCTAAACTTATTTCCTCCTTTTATAGGTTGCAGCACCAACTTCATCATCCTACTCTCCAATTTTAACCACCTCTAAATTGTTTTCATCAACTAGTATCACCTTTTTCTTTTCTCTCCTTTTAACAGTTGCAAATTTACTAGCCTTCATATCATCTCCTATCAGTTTTTTCTCAACACTTCTTGTTGTGTAAGTCTTTATCACTTGTATGGTATCATCCACTTTCTCTTATCATTACTTTTTCTTTATTTCTATGCATACCACCTCAGATACAAGACATCCTCATCAATCTCATCATATTCATTAGGTGGTGGAACAAACACATTGGTATGTTCATCAGCTTTAGGAAATGTATCACCTATAGGAGGAATATTTTCATCACCAAAAACATGTTCATCCAACCCTATAGAACTCTCCCTAGGGTTATTTGAAATCAAAATTAGGTTGTCAACAAGCCAATCCTCTCTGGGGGAGCTCTTCATCAAAGAGTTAGGCAAAGATGGGATTTAAATTAGGAGGGGTGGGAGAATCAGGTTCGTTCAGAGCTTTGTAGTGGTTACTTTTTTTATAGGACTTCTAAAAAAGTGTGGTTTTGAGGGAAATTGACTTCTATATGTGATCCAAAAGTTTCACATTGATCACCTATTATAATAGTTGCAAATGAGGGTTCTATTATTTTTGGGGTTTCTCCTATGGTGGACTCATCCATGGAAGTTGGTGATGAATACGAGTTAACTAATGGTATTTTTGGGTGGGGGTATGGAAGATGAAAAAAGTTTAGTATCTCGAAGAGGGTTTGAAGAAGACTCATTTTCAGACAAAGACACTGGTTGGGAAGAGGACACAATGAGAGAATTTTTAGACTGGGGAAAAAGAGATTGAACAATTTAATTTCTTTTATGGGTATTAAAGAAGAGGTTTTTTCATCCATTTGATGTTTTTGGAAAATAATATAAAACAAGGAAGGATAATTTTTAGAGAAGGAAAATTTGCTTTAGAGTAGGGAATTTGGTGCTAATTTTGGAAATGAAACATGTGAGGAAATTGGTTTGATTTGATTTTAAAGAGAAAGAGGGGTGCAATGTTTGAAATTAAAGAGTATAGGATGTGTCTGGTCCCTATAGGTGTGACCTTTTATTTCTTTGACGATTTTATAGTTTATAGACAGGCGAGAAGGACATGGCTTTTCAAATAAGACTTTATACAAATTTTAAAATGCACAAGAATGATACTAACCTATGGGATAGGACCAGTTTCCTCTCTTGCTTGAGTGAAAATTTTGTTTTGTGTCTGTCTCATCTATTTCCCTTTAGAGTGTCTTGCCATGCGTATATACCTGTAAAAATATAATACTGAGTTAGACCAAAAAGCATAGATTCTATTAAGGATACTTATCTCCTAACTATAGCCAATGAATTGAGGAAATTGATCGACCAAGTAGGCTTATTCATCTTGATCAAACCCAACCTCAACATATTCATCACAAACTACTCCTTGTGAAGAGCCTTTATGAAAATATCAGCTACCTGATCTTTAATTTCTCAAAATTTCATATAAATCCAACATTGTCTCTCAGGAAATGATGTCTCATATTAACATGATTTATCATTTCATGTTGCACAGGGTTTTTAGCCATGTTTAGAGAACTTTTATTGTCACACTCAGAGCAATATTATTCGAGACAATACCAAAATCCTTTACTTACTGTTTGATCCATAATAGTTGATCACAAAAAGAAGTTGCAACCACATATTTAGTTCAGTAGTAGAGAGTGCAACTGAATTTTGTTTCTTAGATCCCCAAAAAATTTGAGAGGAACCTAGGAAATAAGACATTCCTGAAGTACTTTTTTTGTCCACCAAACACCTAGTATAATTAGCATCAACATATCTGAAGCACCTCAGATTGGTCCTTGAAAAATTCTGAGGTTTAAACTTGTTGACTAGTCTACGACTCTTCTTACGAGTCGTACTGTTTTACTACAAGTCTTAGGGACCCAATTATAGACTATCCAGTATGTTGTCTAGGGGTTTCTGTTGTGACTAGGACTAAAGGCTACGAGTCATAAAGACTCAAAATGAGTCGTATAGTTCTATTCGTAGCCAAACTAGTGTGATACTTAAAGTATTTTGTCTTGACTACGACTTGGACCCAATGAGTTGTATAGTTTCTTAGAAAATAGAAGGGTGGGAGTAATAGGGTTACCAAAGAGGGGTCCCTCAGCTACTATCTAGACTATGACTCATGCTGATTAGCCGTAGCGAGTTCTTATGAGTCGTACAATGACCCATGGTCATTGGCGATAAGTTTAAGCTTTTTAATTGAGGGAATTTTAGATATTTTACTCTTTCCTCACTTGATACCCACGACTATAAAACATCCTTGAAATATTATATTCAACACTTTAGCACTCAAAGATCTCTCCCAAGCTCTTTAAATTTTCCAAGGTCAAGATACTTAGGGTATCTAAGAAGTTGGTCATTTAAGGGCTTAAGGGTTGATTTTTCTCTATAAATTTTGGTAGTTCAGGAATGTTACTCTTCTTCAATTCTTATTTAATGAAAAACATGTGTTTTAAATGGTTTAAAATGTATGTATTTGAATGTGGATTTTGTTATGGTTGAGGGTTTTAGAATGTTTGATCCTTGAATTATTTTCCCATTGTTTTTATGAGTTGTTCATGCTTTTAACTGAATATTTTGAACTAATGGGGTGCATAGGTGTGGGGATTGGAATGAGGGTCAAGGTATTTCCCCAAATTGATATTTTAAACTTGGAATTGATTTTGAATAATTGTGTTCCCTCAACCCACTTGGGTAAATGGTTTTGAATGGTCAAATTGTCACTTCATTTGAATTACTCCCTTATACTATTGCACTACATAAATGTCTAAATAATGAATACAAATTTTAAAGGCCTTGTTGGCTATATTTGAATTGAAACATAGACAAAAGAGATTGAGGTATTCCTCTTGATTTAATGAATATAGGGGGTTGAGGCATTCCCCCAAGTTTATGTAATTATTATGGCATAGAGTTTAGCTTGCAAGAGTAAGGGTATGACGATACTCATGGTGTGCCTTAATTGTTAAATCCTTGGTTAAATAAATGGGTTATGTGAAACTTGTTTTAACTTGGGCTTAATGGGGGTTATGTAGCTAAGTCATGAAGGTGTGGTCCTTGGTTGACTTGTACTGAAAACTCATGTTTGCTGACACGAGGTTTGGTTTTAATGACTATGTGCATAGTTTGTATTTTTTTATATAATTCTATCTTGGATTGAAGTAGGGTTGGAGTATTCTCTAGTCTTCCTTGATACCTCTGGTTCGTGCGGCTAACACGCATTGGGGATTTTTCAGTAGGGGAAGCTGAACCCATAGAACCCATGGGTGCCTATTTTTTATGGTTGAGATATATAGTTAAGGATGAAGTTTTACTTTATGTTAAGCCTTGTTCCCTATCCCAACATAATACTTATATACGTATATGATCATGTATGCATGATTTTGAATTTGATCTAACTTGGAATTATTTTATCCTTTATCCCTGACTTACATTCTAGTTCTCAAAGTAATAACCATCTTCAAATGCTGAATCCTCACGCAATACTGAGTCTGAAGGAAATTTTACTTTTCCTGCATAGTGTTAGATGGATCAGCTTGGTTCATCGGTCATTTGCGGTGAAGTGATGAGTTTCCATTCTCCAAAAGACTTAATTATTTCATCACTTTCTATGACTTATCATTAAAGACTTTGCATTAACATTATCATTGTCATTTTCATTGTTAGAGTTGGGGGCATGTATCGATATTAGTTATTTTTGGATTAGTAGAGGTTTTGTGGATATTGTTGTGGACTGGGTTTTGATGTTGACACTCTTAGATATCTTTGAGTTTATTACTTTTGTATCTTAATATATGTTTGGAATTTAGCTGCTGCTAGGTGTATTATGTTTGATTTGGCTAGGCACCGGGGGTAGTCTCTGGTCTTCGATGGACTTGAAATACCCATCATGGGTAGGACCTGGTTTGGGTTATGAAAAAGTTGGTATTAAAGCCTACGTTTGGTGTTATTATGTGTCCACAAAGTCGTGTCAATTAGATTTGCTTTTATGGGTCTGTAGTATGCCACACTTATAAGAGAGAGTCTATGATACATGTAGGAATATTTCCCTTTCTTTTGATCTACTTTTGGGTTGTAGTGTCTCGAGTGTTGAAATCTCCTCTAATTCCCATTTTTTTGCTTTTTAGATCATGTCTCTCAGAAGATCTGATGCTCGTGGAAACTTCTTTGTCCTGCTTAAGGACACTGTGGATGGGTCTCATCCTACTTATAAAGTTCTAACCCAGTCTAGGGTTATTTTTCCTGATTGCCCTCGTGGAGTTCCATCGAACCCTACTGATCCTTCCTCAACTGGTGACACTCCTACTTAGTCACCTCATTGAGATATTATTAACCTTAAGTTTCGTCATTTTATTCATCTGTTGACCCAATTAGTGATATCTCAATCATGTCAGTTGGGTCCTGTTGGTTCTTCGGTGAGTTCTTTTAAGGACACTAAGGTTTTCCAGTTTATGAGGCTTAATCCTTCAACCTTTACTGGCTCTAGGGTTAAGAAAGATACTCAAGGGTTCACAGATAAGATGGAGAAAATTATTGTATAATGCATGCTTCTGATTCTAAGGGTGTGTAGTTTGATGCATACCAGCTGAAGGATATAGCATATCAATGGTATGAGAAGTAGGAACAGTCTATGGGTGATGATGTGGAACTGGTATTATGGGAGGATTTATCTGGTGTTTTTCTTAACCCCTTCTTCCCTCAGGAGTTGAGGGAGGCGAAGGCTAGTGAGTTCCTAAATTTAAAGGAAAGATAACTATGAAGGAGTATGCCTTTAAGTTTAAACAACTGTCCTATTATGCTCCTAAGCTGGTGTCTAGCGTGAGGGCTAAGATGAGGAAGTTTGCTTTGGGCTTGTCTTGAGACTTGGTATTAGAATTCAAGGCTGCCTTACTGAATAGTGACATAGATATTTTGAGTCTTGTGGTGTATATACAGCAGGTTAAAATAAGAAGAAGAAACAAGATGAGATAGAGAAGAGGTAAAGTAAGAGATTTCTATATTTTAAGCAAAGTGAAGGCCAGCAGAATAGTATAAAAAATGGTAGGCAGTGGTCTAAGAAGAAATAAGAGAGTTATGATTCTTATTCTATAACTAATGCTCCATATCATAGGCTATTTGGTCATTATCATTTTTAGAGTAACAGTGGGTTTAAGGCACAAGGTGCCCAATCTCAGGCTTGTGGGGCCCAGTCAGCTTCATCTCATCCTCCATGCAGATTTTGTGGACAGTTACACCATGGCTTTTATGATAAGGGAAGGAATAAGTGTTTCAAATATGGCCAGCCTGGCCATATTCAGAGAAACTGTCCTCTACATGATGTTGCTATTGGTGCTAAGGTTCTGGTTGCTGCTTCTTCATCTTCTACACCAAAGGGTTCTATTTCTGGCTATGGAACTGGTCGAAACCATCTATATGCACTTTTTACCCATTAGGACTCGAAGTCGTCTCTTGATATTATTACTGGTATGCTAGAAATTTTTACTCTTGATGTATATTATCTACTTGATCTGGGGTCTACCCTTTATTATGTCACCCTCTATGTGGATATTTATTTTATTTTTGGTCTCGAGTGTATTACGAATCCCTTTTCTGTATCCACCCCAATGGGTGACTCTATTATGGCTAGAAGAGTTTATCGGGGTTGTGTAGTATCTATCTATAGTAGGGAAATGTTAGTGGATTTGATAGAGTTGAGAATGTTAGACTTTGATGTGATCTTGGGGATGGATTGATTGCACTCATGCTATGCATCCCTTGATCTAAGAGGGTTGATTTCTGATTACCTAATGAACTAGTAATTGAGTAGAAAAATAGTTCTTTAATTCCCAAGGGAAGGTTAATTTCTTATCTTAGAGCTCGATGGTTGATTTCTAAAGGGTGTCTCTATCACTTGGTTTGTTTTAAAGATTCTAACTTGAAGAGCCTTTCTTTGCAATCTGTCACTGTGGTTTGTGATTTTCTCAAGGTGTTCTGATGATCTTCTTGGTGTTTCTCCTGATAGGAAAATTGATTTTGGGATTGATTTTCTTTCGGACACTTTTCCTATTTCTATCCCTCCCTATAGAATGGCTCTAGCTGAGTTGAAAGAGCTTAAGAAGCATTTGAAAGATATTCTTAATAAGGGTTTTATTCACCCTAGTATTTCCCTACTGGTTGCTTTTGTGCTCTTCGTGCATAATTAGGGTGGCTCCATTCGAATGTGTATAGATTACCACTAGTAAATAAGGTGACGATGAAGAATAAGTATCATATTACTAGGATTGATGACCTATTTAATCAGCTTTATGGTGCTAAGTACTTTTCTAAGATCGACCTACAGTTAGGTAATCATCAGTTGAAGATTAGGGAGGTGGATATTCCTAAGACTGTTTTTCAAATCCGGTATGGTCATTTTGAGTTTTTGGTGGTGTCTTTCTCTTTGACTAATGCATCTACAATATTTGTGAATCTTATAAATTGGGTTTTCCATTAGTTTCTAGATTTATTCATGATTGTGTTTATTGATGGTATTTTGGTGTACTCCAAGAGTGAGGCATATCTTTTTGATCACCTCCGTAGAGTGTTGCAGACTCTCAACGATCAACGATTATATGCTAAATTTTCTAAGTGTGAGTCTGATGAAATATTAGTACTTTTTTGGGCCTTGTTGTTTCTTATAAGAGGATCATAGTGGATCTATAAAATATTGTGGTGGTTAAGAAATGGCCTAGACACATAATTCCAATTGATATTCAGAGCTTTTTGGGTTTAGTCGGGTACTATAGGAGGTTTGTAGACATTTTCTCCTCTATTGCGGCCCCAATGAATAGGTTAACTTAGGAAAAAGTGATGCTCTTATGGTCGGATGCTTATGAGGGTAGTTTTGAAAAGTTGAAGGACAAGTTGACTTTGGCTCCTGTCTTGGCCTTACCCGAGGGTACCAATGGCTTTGTTATTTATTGTGATGCATTCTGTGTAGGATTGATTAGTGTTCTAATGCAGTATGGTAAGGTGGTGGCGTATGATTCTAGACAGTTGAAAGTTCATGAGAAGAATTGTTCGACTTAAGATTTAGAGTTGTTAGATACGATTTTTTCTCTAAAGATTTGGTATCACTAGTTATATGGAGTTCATGTTTACATCTTTTCAGACCAAAAGAGTTTGAAATATGTGTTCACTTAGAAGGAGTTCAATCTCATGAAGAGGAGATGGCTTAAGTTGCTGAAAGACTATAATATCAGTCTTTATTATTATCCAGGTAAAGTTAACATAGTTTATGATACTTTAAGCAGGTTGTCCATGGGGATTTTATCTCATGTTAATGAGGAAAAGCGAGGTTTGGTGAAGGATATTGATCGTTTGGCAAATCTTGGGGTTCGCTTCTTAGACTCCGATGGTGGAGTTATGATTGTGAAAGAGATTGTAAAGTCATCTCTGGGTTCTAGGGTAAAGAAGAAATAGGTCTTGGACTCTATTTTGATGCAAATCAAGGATGATGTGGGTCACCAGAAAATAATGGCTTTTGAGATTAGGGCCGATGGTATCTTGAAGTACCAAGGTAGATTATGTGCTCCTGATATTGATGGGCTGTGTGAGAAGATCTAGGTTGAGGCTCATGAGTCGAGGTACACTACTTATCCTGGTTTAAAAATGATGTGCCATGATTGGAAAGAGATCTATTGGTGGAATAGCATAAATAAAGATGTAGCTAATTTTTCTGCCAAGTGTGTGGTGTGTCAGTAAGTGAAAGTAGAGAACTTAAGGACTTGTGGATTATTTCAAGAAATTGAGTTGCCTGTGTGGAAGTGGGAGGTGGTTAATATGGATTTTATTACCGATCTTTCGCGATCTCGCAGTCAGTTTAATTTGATTTAGGTCATCGTGGATAGGATGACCAAGTCTTCTCACTTTTTTTCTGTGAAGACTAATTACTCTGCTGAAGAATATAAAAGGCTGTTTATTCAAGAAATCATCAAGTTTCATGGTGAGCCTGTTTCTATTATATTAGATCAAGGTACGCAACTATTATCTCATTTCAAGCATTCTTTTCAGAGAGGTTTGGAAATTAAACTAAACCTTAGCACCTCTTTCTACCCTCAAGCGGATGGACAAGCAAAAAGGACAATTCAAATGTTAAAAGATATGCTTCGAGCTTGTATGATTTACTTTAGTGGTAGTTGGGTTGATTATTTACCTCATATCGAGTTCGCTCATAATAATAGTTATCACTTCAGTATTGGGATGGATCCATTTGAATCTTTTTATGGTAGGAGATATCATTCTCTTATTGGGTAGTTTGAAGTTGGCGAGGATGGGTTATTCGATTTTGATTTGGTTCATCAGGCTATAGAGAAGGTGAAGGTGATTCAGTATAGGCTTTAGACCGCCTAAAGTTTCTAAATATCTATTGCAAACGTAAGGCGAAGGTAGTTAGAATTTGAAGTTGGTGATGCGGTTTGAAGAGAAAGAAAAGCTCAGTCCTCGTTATGTGGGTCCATATTTGATTTTGAAGAGAGTGGGTAATGTGACTTATGAGTTAGAGTTGCCTCCTTGTTTGGGTTTCGTTCACTTAATTTTTCATATTTTGATGTTGAGGAAGTGCGCGAGTGATCTTTCCTTGGCGGTTCCATTAGAAAGCATTGGTGTTTTGGACATCTTGTTGTATAATGAGGTCCTAGTTGAAATCTTGGATTGGCAAGTCTGTTGATTGCGAACAAATAAGGTGGATTCAGTGAAAGTTTTATGAAGGAACCAAAAGTTTAAAGAAACTACTTAGGAAGATGAAGAGGACATAGAGTTCAAATACCCATTCTTGTTCCCTATTCCAGATAACCATGCTTAAGGTATGTGTTAATCTTGGCATCTTTCTTTTCTAACCTTGTTAAAGAAAATTGAGATTTCCTTGACATCTTTGTTTTCTGTCTTTGTTAAAGGTAAGTGCGGTTGTATTTCATGTTAAATCATGCTAAGGGATGCCTTATTCCATTATTCGAAGACAAATAATCCTAAGTGAGGGAGAATGAAACACTTCGGATTTTGATCCTAGAAAAATTTCTGAGTTTTAAACTCTGTGCCCAGGCTATGACTCTCATTATGAGTCATAATGTGTCATTGCGGGTCTTAGAGACCCAATCATAGTCTGGCCAGTATGTTGGCCTAGGGTTTTTTTTGCGACTACAAGTAAGGGCTACAAGTCGTAAAGACTGAAAACGAGTCGTATAGTTCCATCCATAGCCAAACCAGTGTGATGCCCAAAAAATTCTACTTTGACTATGACTTGGACCCTATGAGTTGTAGGGTCTCTTAGCGAGTCATAAGGTGGGATTCATAGGATTACCAGAGGGGGGTCCCTCAACTATCGTCCAAACTTAACTCGTGATGACTAATTATTGTGAGTCCTTACGAGTTGTATAGTGACTCGTAGTCACTGACGATAATTTTTCAGCTTTTTAATTGAGGGAATTTTGGACATTTCCCTCTTTCCTCACTTAACACCCACTACCATGAAACACCATTAGGAAGTTATTTTCAACACTTTAGCACTTAAAGCTCTCTCTCAAACTCTCTAAATACTCCAAGGTCAAGATACATAGGGTTTTCAATAAGTTAGTTATATATGGGCTAAAGGGTTGATTTCTCTCCATAAATCTTGATATTTCAGTTGTGTTACTCTTCCTCAATTCATATTTTATGAAAAGCATGTGTTTTAAATGGTTTAAATTGTATAGATTTGAATGTGGGTTTTGTTATGGTTAAGGGTTTTGGAATATTTGATCCTTGAATTTCTTTCCCATGATATTTATGAGTTGTTTATGCTTTTAACTAAATGTTTTAAATTAATGGGGTGAATGAGTGTGGGAATTGAAATGGGGGTCAAGGTATTCCCCCAAACTGATGTTTTAAACTTGGAGTTGGTTTTGAATAATTGTATTCCCTGAACCCACTTGTGTAAATGGCTTTGATTGGTGAAATTGTCACTTGGTTTGAATTACTCCCTTATACTATTGCATTACAAAAATGTTTAAATAATGAATACGGATTTTAAAGGCCTTGTTGGCCATGTGTTTAATTGATACATAAACAAAGGAGGTCTAGGCATTTCTCTAATTTGATTTGATAAACAAAGGGAGTTGAGGCATTCCCCTAAGTTTATGTGATTGTTATGGTATAGAGTTTATATTGTAAGTATAAAGGTATGATGATACCCATGATGTTCCTTAACGGTTGAATCCTTGGTTAAATAAATAGGTTATGTGAAAGTTGTTTTAATTTGGGCTTAATGAGGGTTATGTTGCTATGTCGTGAAGGTGTGGATCTTGGATGTCTTGTACTGAAAACTCATATTTTCCGACATGAGGTTTGGTCTTTATGACTGTGTGCATAGTTCACACTATTGATATAGTTTTATCTTGGATTGGTGTGAGGTTAGGGCATTCCCTAGTCTTCCTTGATACCTCTGGTTCGTGCGGCTAACAAGTTCTGGGCCCTTTTAGCAGGGGGAGCTAAATTTGTATAGCCAGTGGGTTCCTGTTTATGACGGTTGAACTTCATAGTCTAGGATAAAGTTTTACTTCATGCCAAGTCGTGTTCCCTATCCCGGCATAATACTTATACATGTATATGATGATGTGTGTATGATTTAGAGTTGGATTTGACTTGGCATTATTTTATCCTTTATCCTTGAGTTACATGCTAGTGCTAAACCAACTAACCGTCTCTGGACGCTGTATCCCCAAGCGATCCAGGGCCCAAAGGCAATTCTATTTTTCCTACACAGTGTTAGGTGGATTGGCTGGTTGGTCGATCGTCTACGGTGAAGTGGTGAGCTTTCATTCTCAGAATGACTTGATAATTTCATTGATTTTTTCCATGACTTAGAATTGATGACTTCACATTTACATTATCATTGTCAGACTTAGGGGCATGTCCGAACATCTACTTTTTTAGATTAATAGAGGCTTTGTGGATATTGTTGTGGATTGGGTATTTATGTTGACACTCTTAGATATATTTGAGTTTATTACTTTTTTTATCTTGCTATATGTTTGTAATTCAGTCGTTGCTAGGTACGTTATTGTAACACCCCGATTTTCTGAACTGGAGTGCTACACGGTGCTTATGACCTTGAAGGACCACAAGCTAATCCATGACTGATATCTGTACCTATACACTGCAATATATGGTGTAATAATATGAAAAACATGAACAATAGGACATAAGGTTCAACTGTATAGAGTATCTAACAAATCATAACATCCATATGGGGTAACGAATACACAAAACAACTGAAATCTGAATCAAATCTGAGCTGAATCTGAAAGCCTCTAAATACTGTCTGAATAGGGAGTTGAAGGAACATGTCTCCAACTAACTCCGTCTAGCAAAACTAAACTGAAATAATAAATGAAATAAATAATATCGTCCTCGAATGGATGAGGACTCCCTGCAACTCTGCGACTAGATTGCTACTGCTACTGCTGATCTGGAGCTCGTATCTGTAAACCTATGGTGTAACATGAAAGAAAGCACCATAGGACAAATGTTTCAGTACAATTGGGAGTACTGAGTATACGAGTGAGGTAGGCTAAATGCAAAAAGGGTTTACATGCATGAACGATGCTAACTAACTAACTGATATGAACGTAAGAGTGCAAATATGCATACGTAGTAACTGAGATCGTGATTATATGATATATAGATCGGGACACTAATACATGATCTACTGATATCTAGCATGACCAATACTGAAATTTTGATAACATAGATAACTGTGTCTGATAGTCCTAAAATCTGAAGAACTATCTACGTTCTTTTACTGAGACTGGGACTAAAACTGTGGGAGATAGTTGTTTGATCGACATGCCCCAATAACACATATAGCTAAGTTAGGGTCCAATCTCTGCCCCGACTGGAAGGATGTCAATACCGTGCCACTGGTAAGGACAGCTGTGAGTAACCCTTAGCTGGAAGGTACTCAAAATGAGAATGGTGGGGACCCTAAACTGACGGATTAAGACAAATCATCAACCCTAATCTGACAAGTTAATGTATCTCAACCTACGCTGGCTACGTAGTTCTGGAACATAAGGATGATTACTAAGAATCACACCCTAAATTGACAGGTGAGTTCCCATCTTTGGGTTCATTCGGGGCTAACTTCTACTCCTATCTGAAGAGACTGAATGTGATTTAACTGATAATACATGGACTGTGTAACTGACTTTCGTTGACTGACGGATTTGTGCTACTATTTGAGAATTAACTGAGATCATGAGATTTCTGAGGTTTCCTGAGTCACATGCCCGACTGAGTTCTATAGATCATGGCTTGACTGAGATTATCATGATAACATGACATAACTCTAGATACACATCTACATTTTTTGAACTCAATGGAAGGTAACTGACATACATGACTGACTTGATCGTAAGAGTAGAGTCCACAATTTACCATATCATGAGTAGGGCATTTCACACTA
Organism: Capsicum annuum; assembly: GCF_002878395.1. Classification (NCBI taxonomy): domain Eukaryota; kingdom Viridiplantae; phylum Streptophyta; class Magnoliopsida; order Solanales; family Solanaceae; genus Capsicum; species Capsicum annuum. The sequence continues at coordinate 32,848,399 of NC_061117.1, forward strand.
AGCATAGTTCTCAACATCTTATACATGGAAGGGAAATTCATACAACATATATATACTTGTACAGTTTCGATATCATGGTCAATCCATATCACAACAACAACGCATATCACTTACATGGAATTCATGGGAAATCGTAAAGCATAGAGCATGGCCTTATCATTTAAGCACTATTAAATCATGGGACATGAATTCTATTATTTAGGCATATTATCAAACACTTTGCATGCATTCTTTTAGCCTGACTCAAGGTTCTTGATGTTTTTGAACTTGAAGGATTTGAAATCCTTTGATTTTTAAAGAAGATTGGGTCTTGTTCTTGGAGATTAAATTTAGAGAGAAACCTTGGTTTTTGTTTGTGAAATAATAATGAGTAAAATGGTTGAATTCAGACTGATCTAGGTATATATAGGCGAGTGGTAAGTAACCAAAATACCCCTATTTAAATGGCCTGGAAGTAAACTGAATGTGGCATGTGACGACCCGACTGACAGTCCATCATGAACTTGACGGTCCGTCATTTCGACCATCATACATGGACCAGAAATGTGGTTCACTGGATAAGAGTTGACGGCCTGGATGACGATCCGTAAAAAATCTGATGGTCCATCGACTCGTCCATCAATCTTTATCCAGAACGTGGCCCTACTGCCTTGGCTGTGACTGTCAAAGTGGTGGTCCGTCACTTTTTTGGCGGTCCGTCAACTTGGACATCGCACCTGGGCGTTTCAGTCAGTTCTGAGTAAATTATCCATAACTTCCTCATCTGGTGTCGAATTTGGACAAAATTTGTATCATTAGAAAGCTAACTCAATTTCCCATGTGATAGAAAGTAGAAATCTCAAAAATACCACTGGTACAAAAATAGATTTGTATTTCAAAGCAAGTACTAGCATCCTTGAGATTATTTTGAGCTAGGAATTAGCACGGGTATTACAATATCTCCCCTTGAGAAGATTTACCCTCGAATGATACTGACTAAGAGGGAAAATAATAAATAAATATGAACAAAACATGAGTGACTGAGAAATGACTTTATGGCTGACATGCTAAATATACTGAACTCATGCATATCTGATGCATGGCTAACTAAGTGTTCTGATAAACTGAGTTTCTCAAGATGAGAATGCATAGCTGATGCTTGATTTTATAAATGTACTGATACATGAATGCATGACAGAGTATGAAATGGTAGTAGATACCATGTTTATAATGGGAACATGAATATGAAACTGAATAAGCTTAAGACAAACTATTACCTTGAGCTTGATCTGAATCAGCGGAGAAAAGGTAAGGATACTTGGTACCCATATCTGCTTCTTGGTACCCATATCTGCTTCTTTTTCCCAAGTAGCTCCCTCGACGGACTGATTTCGCCAAAGATCCTTAACTAGAGGGACCTCTTTGTTCCTCAATCGACGAGTCTAATAGTCTAAGATTTCAACTGGAATCTCTTCATAAGAGTGACTATTCTGAACATCAACGCTCTGAATAGGGACTACAACTGCTAGTTCACCTACGCACTTCTTGAGCAAGGATACATGGAAGATCAGATGAACTGAGGCTAAATCCAAAGGCAATTCGAGCTCATAAGCTACCTTTCATAAACGGCTGAGAATCCTAAGGGGATCGACATAGCGGGGACTGAGTTTCCCTTTCTTGCCAAAACTCTTCACTCCCTTCATGGGAGAGATCTTGAGATATACATGGTCATCGACCTCAAACTCGAGATTCTTTCTACGAACATCAGCATAAGACTTCTGTCGGCTCTGAGTAGCCTAGAGTCTCTGTATGTTCAATAGAACTTTCTCGAAGGCATCGAAAACCAAGTAAGGACCTATGACTAAGGCCTCATTAACTTCAAACCAACCAATTGGAGATCTACACCTCCTGCCATAGAGGGCTTCAAATGGAGCCATTTTAATACTGGAATGATAGTTATTGTCGTATTAAAACTCAATCGAAGGCAAGTGGTCATCCCAACTTTCCTTGAAATAAATTGCACACGCCCTTAGCATATCTTCAAGAGTCTGAATGGTCCTTTCTACTTGACCATCTGTCTGAGGATGAAAGACTGTACTGAGATGGACTTGGGTACCAAGACCCTTTTGGAATGCTTTCCAAAAGTGAGAGGTGAACTGGGTAACTCTGTCTAAAATAGTAGATAATTGAACACCGTGTAATCTGACCAACTCCCTGATATAGATTTTGGTGTAATCCTCGGCTGAATAAGTGGTATAATTAAGTGCGTTCTTTTAAAAGAATCTTATTTTGTTATAAGAATCTGATCCTCATTCCTAAACCACTTATTACTAATAAGACAAAATTTTAAGCAGGAAAATCAAATTAGATGTCTTTAATCATTTCTCCCTCTTTTTAAAAAATGATAATCGTCACTTTAAAACACTCAAAGACCCTCTTCTCTCTACCAAAATTGTCAGTATCCTATAAATGCTTCACAGAAATCCTGTTCTCTATCTCTTCTCAAAGATCATTTTCATTCCCTTTATCCTTATTTTTAAACTATATTCCTTCTCTCTTGAATTCATTGATAGATTATTTCATTGATGAAGAATAATCCTCATTCACCGGTGTACAAACTTAGGGGGAATATAGGTCTCATTCTTTCCCTTATTAAATCCTCAATGATATTCACCTCCTACCCTTCCATTTACTTTACCTCCCAAATCCTTACTTTCTCCACCACCAAAAACCTCATTTGGTTTATATCTTAATCCCTTATCCCCTCAAGTCCAAGAATTTATGTAATGCCTCAAGACTGTACCCTGGGTATCATACAGTGCTTACGACCCCGAAGGACCATAATTTAACCCATGACTCATACCTGCTGTGAGCACTGAATATAATACTGGAATATATATGCGGAAGAAATTTGAAAATGCCGTAAGGTTCACAAAATACTGAGATAATAACTGAGTAAAACTGATAACAACATCTTAAAATTGAATAACTGTCTATGCTAGTCTGAAATCCTCTAACTGTCTGAACTTGGAGTTGATAGGACAATCCCCCAACTAACTCCAACTGAAATAACTACTGAACCGCTGAAATACTGAAATAGGTAAACTTTGTCCTCAAAATATGAGAATTCACCACAATAACTGTTCTTGATAGCCTCTTCTGCTAAGTACGATCAGGAACCTGAGCATTCAAACCTATGATATAAGACATCATAGCACAAAGAAAGAGTATGCTTCAGTACTTGGAATGTACTTGTATGCTATGTGAGGTAAGGCTTGATAAACATGGATTCATATGCATGAGCTGATAACTAACTAAATGAACATCATAAAGTAAGTGGATGAGAGTACAAGCAAAACAATAACTACTGAAAATGCAATACTGCTCATATAGGTATACATCATGTATATGAGAGTATACTGAAACTGAGTACTGAATTCTGATGGCTAAATAACTAATAACTGCTAGCCATGGTTCTGTAGAACTGACTGAGTTCTTTACTAAATACTGAGACTGAAACTGTAACTATAGAAGTGTTCATCTAACCGACATACCCTGATATACACTAATTTGGGGTCTAACCTGTGACCTAAATGGGAAGGGTGTTAGAACCTTGCCACGGGATACTAAAAATATTGTGTCAACCCTAATCTGGCAGGAAGACTCATGAAATATATATATGATTGCATCAACCCTAGTCTAGAAGGAGGACGACTTACCCTATGTTGGCTACGTAGTTCTATAATGCAGGGAGTGCTACTAAGGGTCAAACTCTTAGTTGGCGAGAATGCCCTCATCCCTGGGTTCGCTCGGTGCTGAATTCTACTCTCGAATGAGACTAAGTGTCGACACTTAGCTGAAATTTTCAAAGTCTTAGACATCTTTTAACCTGCTATAAAGGACTGAAATGACTAGGACTTTGTGGGGTCTTACAATATCTCCCCCTTGGGAAAATTCGTCATCGAATGAGACTGACTAAATTGAGAGGAACTGAGAAACTGTACTTACACTAACACCCATAACTAAAGCATGATTGAATTCTAGAGACATGATACATGACTGAACCATTTCATGAATTTATAAATGATATGAAAATACTATTCAGCTGTAACTAAGTATGTAATACAGTAAATCTAAGAGGTGCGGATACTTGGTTCGCTTGTCTGCCTTTGCTTCCCAGGTAGCTCCCTCAACGGACTGGTTCCGCCAAAGAAGATTTTGACTAAGACTTCCTTATATGAGAGATTGTTTTGAACATCTACACTCTCTAAGGGACTATGACTGTTGGATCACTAATGCACTTCTTTACCAAAAAGATTATTTTCTTCATCCCACTCCACCAATAGACTTCCCACAAGTCGCGGTACCTTTTAGTGGCCCCTAGATGAATAGAATAATGCGCACCATGTACTTCATCAAGAATTTGCTGTCTTACACCATCCACACATGGCACACATAGCCTACCCTGGAAACACAACACACCATCTCTCCCTTGGGAGAAAACCTTTACTTTTTGATCCTTGACAGACTCTTTTAGCTTAACTAAACTAGGATCTTTGTCCTGCTTTTCTTTCTCCTCGGAAACTAATAAATACTTTAAACTATTCTGCACCCAAACACTACCCTCAATCGAATCAACCAAATGGACATCTAGTCCGGTAAGATGATGAACTTCCTTAACTAACTTCTTCTTTCCATCCTAAATATGAGCAACACTACCCATGGACAAACTACTGAGCTCATCTGCCACTACATTGGGCTTGCCTGGATGATATAGAACACTTATATCATAGTCTTTCAACAACTCTAACTACCTTCTTTAACGCAAATTCAAGTCTTTCTGCGAAAACACATACTGTAGGCTTTTGTGGTCTTTTAATACATCAACATACACCTCATACAAATAGTGACTCCAAATCTTTAATGCAAACACAACAACTGCTATTTCAAGATCATAGGTGGGATTATTCTTTTTATGGAGCTTAAGCTGTCTAGAGGCATAGGCCACAACCTTACCCGCTGCATCAAAACACACCCCAAGCCAACTCTGAAAGTATCAAAATATACAACAAATCCATCTAAACCATCTAGTAAAGTCAAAACTGGGATTGTAGTGATTCGAGTCTTCAACTCCTGAAAACACTTCTCACAAGAATCTGACTACTGAAATTTAACTTTCTTCTAAGTCAATCTATACATGGGGGATGAAATAGATAAAAATCCTTCAAAAAACCATTGGTAATAGCTAGCCAAACCCAAGAAACTTCTGATATCTAATAGAGAGATGGGTCTGGGATAATTTCTCACTGCTTTGCTCTTTTGAGGATCAACTTTAATTCCATCACCGAAAACTATATGACCAAGAAATGCTACTGACCTTAGCCAAAACTCACACTTACTGAAATTGGCGAATAATTGATAGGCTTTGAGAGTCTGTAATACTATCCTAAGATGGTTTGCATGGTCATTTTCACTGTGGGAGTAGATAAGAAGTCATCAATGAAGACTATTACGAACATGTCTAAGTCTACTTGAAACGCAGTTCATCAAGTCCATGAAAGTTACAGGGTCATTAGTAAGACCAAAAGACATGACTATAAACTGGAAGTGACCATACCGGGTTCTAAAAGTTGTTTTTGGAATGTCATATTCTCTAAACCTGTGCTGATGATAGCCAGATCTGAGGTCTATCTTAGAAAAATAAATAGCACCCTGAAGTTGATCAAATAAGTCATCGATTCTATGAAGTGGGTACTTATCCTTGATGGTGAGTTTTTTCAATTGACGATAGTCTATACACATTCTAAGAGAACGATCTTACTTTTGCATGAATAGAACTAGTGCACCCCAAGGAGATACGTTGGGATTGATAAACCCTTTGTCTAAGAGGTCTTTACACTATTCCTTCAACTTTTTAAGTTAAGCTGGAGCCATTCTGTATGGAGGAATAGAGATAGGTTGAGTATCAGGAAGAAGGTCTATTCCAAAGTCAATTTTACTTTTGTGAGGGACGCTGGGCAGATCTTCAGGAAACACATCTGGAAATTCACTTGCCACTAGAATTGACTCAAGATTATGAGACTCAGACTAGAGTCTTTAAATCACACAATGGTAATAGACACACCCCTTGGATATCAGTTTTCTTGCTCTAAGGTGTGAAACAAGTTAACCCTTAAGCATTGTGGCACTACCCCTCTATTCTAGGACAGGTTCATTCAGGAACTGAAAATAAACAACTCTATTTCTACAATCAACTAAGGCATAGCATGAATGGAGCCAGTCCATGCAGAGAATGACATTAAAATTTGTTATCTCTAACTCTACTAAGTCTGCTGAAGTAACTTTCTGAGACACCATAACTGGATAGTTCCTATATACCCGTCGGGCTTTGATAAAGATACCCACTGGGGTAGAGATTGAGAAAGGCTCTGTTAGGATTTTTGGAGTGACTCCAAAGTTGATGGCTATATAAGGAGTTACAAAGGACAAAGAAGCTTCTAGATCTAGCAAAGCATAAACATGTGAATGGTAAACTTGTAACGTACCAATGACCACATCAGGAGAACTTTCCTGATCCTATCGGGAGTGGAGTGTATAGAGTCTATTTAGGTGTTGCCCACTGGTGGCACTAGAAGTGGCACCCTGCTGAGACGGGAGACCAGATTGAGCTAAAGAATAATTATGTTAACTCTATGAACCCGAGAACACTCTCTTATTCCATGACCTAGCTTGCCACACCCCAAACATACATCATTGCCAGCTCTACAGATACCCTGATGATTTCTGCCATATTTCTGGCAGAGAGGATTTGTTCGAGCACTACTAACACAACCCTAATATTTACAGACTGGCGCTCTATCCTGATTAATATTTTTGAATTTAGGTTTCAGAGAACTAACTGAGAATGGAGCTGGGATTGAAATTTTGGGTGGAACTGAGGATGATTACTACCCTCTAACTTAGGCTAAGTAAAGTTAAAGCTACCTGTTCTAGCCCTCTTATTTCCCCTCTCTTTCTCCTTAGTTTTCTGTTCCTCAATTTATGGAGCATGGAACATCAAACTAGCCAAGTCCATCTCCTTAATTAGCATTATGGTCATACACTCCTTGACCATACTATAAGATATACTAGACATGAACTTGTTCATCTTAGACCTATTATCAGCTACCACATAAGGAGCATACCTAGCCAACAGAGTAAACTTGAAGAAATACTCTTTCACACTCATGCTGCCCTGCTTCATATTAATGAATTCTCACACCTTAGACTCTATCAACTCCAACAGAAAGAACTTATCTAAAAACGTAGCAAAGAACTCCTCTTATTCTATAGGCCCTGCATCTGCACCACTATCCACAAGCCACACCTACAATTGATAGGCAGCAAACTCAGCACTCTCACTAGTGATTACCCCAATAATTTCTGTTACCTTATGCAGCATATCAATGAATTCTTGTGGGTCCTCTTCAAACTTAGACCCTAAAAATGAAGAAGGGTTCATTTGGGTAAAGTCCCAAATTCTGGCTGCAGCAGTATTGGCCACTGGGTTATCCTGAATAGCATTTGGTCGATCATTCTGAGCTGCCACAAAATGTGCTAGAGTGGTGAAAGATGCTCTGAATTCTGTATGACAAACATGCTCATTCAGGGGATCTTCCTGAATGGGCGGAGGTGCTGGATGGTTCTCAGTTCTTCTTTTGTTGGACTCTCTGGGAGGCGTGTTCTATAAATAGAAGAAAAGTTGGATTATACAGAGAGTTTAACTTGATTTCATGCTCACTCACATGATATGAACACTGAAAGAAGGGAAGTTTTTCCTAAAATGCCTCATAGCCTCTTGTCCATAAGTGTGGCACGCTACACACCCATGTACAAGACTTTATTTGACGTGACTTTCAGACTCCCTAGGACACTTTAGAACTTTAGGCTCTGATACAAAGTTTGTAACACCCCAAGACTGCACCCTGGGCATCACACGGTGCTTACGACCCTGAACGACCACAAGCTAACCCATGAATAGTACTTGCGATGAGAACTGAATATAATACTAGAATATATATGCGGAAGAAACCTAAAAATGCCATAAGGTTCTCAAAATACTGAGATAATAACTGAGTATAACTGATAATAACATCTGAATAACTGACTATTCTAGTCTGAAAGCCTCTAACTGTCTGAATATAGAGTTGATGGGATAATCCCCTAACTAAATCCGGCTGAAATAACTACTCAACTACTGAAATACTTAAATAGGTAAACTCTGTACTCAAAATATAAGAACTCACCATAACAACTACTGCTCATAGCTTGAGCTGCTAAGTATTGTCAGGAACTTGAGCGTCTGAACCTATGATATAAGATATATTAGCGCAAAGAAAGAGTGTGCATCTGTACTTGGAATGTACTGGTATGCTAAGTGAGGTAAGAAAAATATACATGGATTCATATGCATGAGCCGATAACTAACTAAATGAACATCCTAAAGTAACTGGATGAGAGCATAAGAAAAATAGTAACTACTGAACATGCAATACTGTGCATATAGGTATACATCGTGTATCTGAGATTACACTAAAATTGAGTACTGAATTCTTGAGAGTATTTGTAAGATAATGAGTGTATTTTGCCTATTGAGGGGCTGAATTTTGTGTTATAGGGGTTTAATATGGTAGGAAAATGACTTAATTACCACTCACAAACCTATAACTTACTACAAAATCTGTGACCAGTGATGCGATGAATGACGCACTGCGTCGATGGTATCAATGTGATAGCTGATGCATCTTATCGATAGAGCCAACGTGATAGCCAATGCGATGCATTGAGATCGCGCTGGCTTGCTATTTTAATCATTCAAACATGACTCAAACGATGTTTGACATCTCCGACACTCATCCAAGATGACCTATTGATATCCCTAATCATGAATCAACTTACAAGTCAACAATCTAAGGTCAAAATGATCATAAATAATGCCATTGAAATATTGAGGTAAAAAATGAGACTAAGCGTCAACACTTCGCTGAAATTTTCCAAGTCTGGGACCTCTTTTGGCATGCTATAAAGGACTGAATGACTAGGACTTTGTGGGGTCTTACAATATCTCCCCCTTAGAAACATTAGTCATCGAATGAGACAGACTGAACTGAGAGTAACTGAGAAACTGTACTTACACTGACATGTAAACTAAAGCATGACTGAATTCTGGAGACATGACACATGACTGAACTATTTTATGAATGCGTGAATGATATGAGAATGTTATGAAGTAGTAACTAAGTATGTAATATAGTAAATTTAAAAGGTAAGGATACTTAGCTTGCTTGTCTGCCTCTGCCTCCCAGGTAGCTCTGTAAACGGACTGATTTCGTAAAAGAAATTTGACCAAGAAAACTTTTTTGTTCTTTAATCTATGAATCTGATGATCAAGGATTTTGACTGAGACTTTCTTATAAGAGAGATTGATCTGAACATCTACACTCTCTATAGGGACTATGACTGTTGAATCACCAATGCACTTATTTAGTAAGGAGATGTGAAACATTGGGTTCGCTGATGATAAGTGTGCAGGTAACTCAAGCTCATAAGCTACCTTACCAAAACAGCTCAGAATCCTATAAGGACCAACATATTGGGGACTAAGCTTCCCCTTTTTACCAAACCTCTTCACCCCCTTCATGGGAGAGATTTTCAACACATAATCACCAATCTCAAATTTAAGATCATTCCTTGTGATATCTGTATAAGATTTCTGTCAGCTTTGGGCAGTCTTAAGCCTCTCCCTGGTCAATTGCATTTCCTCTAAGGCATCAAACACCAAGTCAGGCCCTACTACCGCGGCCTCACCTACCTCAAACCAACCAATGGGAGATCTACATCTTCTCCTATAAAGAGCCTCAAATAGAGCCATATGGATACTAGAATGATAGCTTTATTATACGCAAACTCAATCAAAGGTAAGTGGTTATCCCAACTACCCTTAAAATCAATGACACGCGCTCTCAAAATATCATATAACATTTTAATAATCCTTTCTGCTTGACCATCTATCTTAGGGTGAAAGACTGTACTGAGGTGGACTTGGATACGAAGACCCTCTTAGAAGGCTTTTCAAAAGTGAGAGGTGAACTGCATACCTTTATCTGAAATAATAGACAATGGGATGCCATGTAGCCTAACCAACTCTCTAATATAGAGCCTGGCATAGTCCTTGGCTTAATAAGAAGTATGAACTGGCAAGAAATAGGGTACTTTGGTCATCCTGTCCACAATGACCAAAATTGAATCATGTTGTTGACGAGTACAAGGAAAACCTTTCACGAAATCTATATTCACTTCCTCCCACTTCCAAGTGGGACTACTAAACTCCTGCATAGACCGAATAGGCTTCTAATGTTCAATCTTAACCTACTGACATGCAGAGCACTTAGCTACAAACTCTGCAGTATCTCTCTTCATCCCATTTCAATAATAGACTTCTTGTAAGTTGCAGTACCTCTTAGTGGCCCCTGGATGAATAGAGTAATGTGCACCATGCCTTTTATCAAGAATTCATTGTCTTACATCATCCACACATGGCACACATAGCCTACCCTAGCAACGCAACACACCATCTCCTTCTTGGGAGAAAACCTCTACTTTCTGGTCTCTGACTAACACTTTCAGCTTAACTAAACTGGAATCTTTGTGCTACTTTTATTTTACCTCAGAAACTAATAAAGACTCTGAACCATTCTGTACCCAAACACTACCCTTGGTCGAATCAACCACATGGACACCTAGTCTTGCAAGATGGTGAACTTACTGAACTAACTTATTCTTACTAACTAAACATGAGCAACATTACCCATGGACAACCTACTAAGGGCATCTTCCACTATCTTGGCCTTGCCCATATAATACAGAACACTCATGTCATAATGTTTCAACAACTCTAACCACCTTTTCTAATGCAAGTTCAGGTCTTTCTGTGAAAACACCTATTGTAGGCTTTTATGGCCTGTTAATACATCAACATGCACCCCATACAAATAGTGCCTCCAAATCTTTAATGCAAACACAACAACTGCTAATTCAAGATCATGGGTGGGATAATTTTTTTCATGGGGCTTAAGTTTTCTTGAGTCATATCCACAACCTTACCCTCACTATCAAAACACACCCTAAGATAACTCGTAGAGCATCACAATATATGATAAATCTATCTGAACAGTCTGGTAAAGTCAAAATTGAGGTGGTAGTGAGTCAATTCTTCATAAGAATCTAAAAAATCTTCTCACAAGAATCTGACTACTAAAATTTAACTTTCTTCTAAGTCAATCTATTCATGGGGGATGCAATAGATGAAAATCCTTCAATAAATCATCGATAATAACCAGCCAAACCCAAGAAAATCCTAATATCTGATGGAGATATAGGTCAGGGATAGTTTCTCACTACTTTGATCTTTTGAGGATCAACTCTAGTGCCATCACCAAAAACTATATAACCAAGAAATCCTACTGACCTTAGCCAAAACTCATACTTACTAAATTTGGCGAATAACTGATGGGCTCTTAGAGTCTGTCACACTATTCTGAGATGGTCTGCATAGTCATTTTCACTGCAGGAGTAGACAAGAAGTCATTGATAAAGACAATGTTGAACATGTCCAAGTACTGCTTGAACACGCAGTTCATCAAGTCTAAGAAAGTTGTTGGGGCATTGGTAAAACCAAACGAAATAAATAGAAACTCGAAGTGACCATACCAAGTTATGAAAACTATTTTTGAAATGTCATATTTTCTAACTCTGAGCTGATGATAGCCGGATCTAAGGTCTATCTTAGAAAAGTAACTAGCACCCTGAAGTTGGTAAAACAAGTCATCGATTTTATAAAGTGGGTACTTATATTTGATGGTGACTTTGTTCAACTGACGGTAGTCTATACACATTTTAAAAGAACCATCTTTATTTTGCATGAATAGAACTGGAGCACCCCAAGGAGATACGCTTGGCCTAATAAACCCTTTGTATAAGAGGTTTTTCAACTGTTCTTTCAACTTTTTAAGTTTAGATGGAGCAATTCTGTATGGAAGAATAGATATGGGATGAGTATCAGGAAGAAGGTATATTCCAAAGTTAATATCCCTTTCGGGAGAGACTCCAAGGATATCTTTGGGAAACATATCTGGAAATTCACTTGCGATTGGAACAAACTCAAGATTAAAAGTCTCAGAACTAGAGTCTTTAACTCTCACAATGGTGATAGACACACCCCTTGGATATCATTTTTCTTGCTCAAAGGTATGAAACAAGTCGACCCTTAAGCGTTGTGGCACTACCCCTCCATTCTAGGATAGGTTCATTCGAGAAATATAAATAAACAACTCTGTTTCTACAATCAACTGAGGCATTGCATGAATGGAGCCAATCCATGCTAAAAATGACGTCAAAATCCATCATCTCTAACTCTACTAAGTCTGCTGAAGTAACTTTTTGAGACACCATAACCAGAAAGTTCCTATATACCCGTCGAGCTATCATAGACTTACCCACTAGGGTAGAGACTGAGAAAAGCTCTATTAGGATTTTGGGACTGACTCCAAAATTGATGGCCATATAAGGAGTTACAAAGGACAAAGAAGCTCCTAGATCTATCAAATCATAAAAATATAAATGGTAAACTTGTAATGTAATAGTGACCATATTAGGAGAACTTTACTGATCCTATCAGGACTGGAGAGCATAGGTCTTATTAAGGTGTTGCCCAGTAGTGGCACTGGAAGCAGCACCCTACTGAGATGGGCGACCAGACTGAGTTGGGGGACGATTATGATGACTCTGTGAACCCACCTAAGGACACTCTCTGATTCTATGACCTTGCTTGCCACACCCAAAACATACATCGTTGCCAGCTCTAAAGATACCCTGATGATTTCTACCACATTTTTGGAAAAGAGGATTTGTTCGAGCAATACGAATACTACCCTAAGATTTAGAGTTTGGCGCCCTATCCTAATTACTATTTTTGAATTTAGGCATCGGAGAACTGGCTTAGAACAGAGCTAGGACTAAATTATGGGCAGAACTAAGAATGATTGCCACCTGCTGACTTGGGCTGAGTGACGTTGAAGCTACCTGTTCTAGTCCTCTTGTTTTTTCTCTCTTTCTTCTTAGTTTTTTATTTCTCAATCTATTGAGCATGGACCCTCAACCTAGCCAAGTCCATGTCCTTAATCAATATTGTTGTCCTATACTTCCTCACCACACTATCAGATACAACAGACAAAAACTTGCTCATCTTAGACTGCTATTAGCAACCACATGAGGAGCATACCTGGACAACTAAGTTAACTTGAGTGATACTCTTTCACACTCATGTTTCCCTGCTTCAGATTAATGAACTCTAACACTTTCGCCTCTCTCAACTCTAATGGAAAGAACCTATTTAGAAAAGCAGCAACGAACTCCTCCCATTCTATAGTCCCTGCATCTTCGCCCCTACATACCTTCCACTGCTTAAACCATGCATAATCCATATATTATAACTGATAGGTAGCTAAATCATCACTCTCACTAGCGGTTACCCCAGTAATATATGTCACCTTCTGTACCATGTCAATGAATTTCTGTGGGTCCTCTTCAAACCTAGACCCTAAAAATAAAGGAGGGTTCATTTCATTGAAGTCCCAAATTCTAGCTGCAGTAATATTGGCCACTGGATTGGCCTGAACAACACTTGGTCGATCATTCTGAGCTACCACAGAATGGGCTAGAGTGGTGAAAACTGCTCTAAATTCTATGTGAGAAATGTGCTCACTCAGAGGATCTTCCTAAACGAGCGGAGGTGTTGGCTGGTTCCCAGTTCTTCTTCCATTGGTCTTTTTAGGAGGCATGTTCTATAAACGGTAGGAAATTTAGATTAGATAGAGAATTTAACTTAAGCTTACGCTCACTCGCACGATATGAACACCAAAAAAGAGGTACTTTTTCCTAAAATTCCTCATAGCCTCTTGTCCATATGTGTGGCATACTACATACCCATACACATAACTTTATTTGATGTGACTTTCAAACTCCTTAGGATACTTTAGAATGTTAAGCTCGGATACCAAGTTTGTAATGCCCCGAGACTGCACCCTAGGTGTCACACAGTGCTTACGACCTTGAAGGACACAATCTAACCGATGACTGGTACCTGCTGTGAGAACTAAATATAATATTAGAATATATATGTGGAAGAAATATGAAAATACCACAAGGTTCTCAAAATACTGAGATAATAACTGAGTATAAATGATAATAACATCTTAAAACTAAAAAACTGACTATGCTTGTCTGAAAGCCTCTAACTATGTGAATATGGAGTTGATAGGACAATCCCCCAACTAACTTTGACTGGAAAAACTATTGAAATACTGAAATACTGAAATAGGTAAACTCTATCCTTAAAAAATGAGGACTCACCACTATAACTATTGCTGATAGCCTAAGCTACTGAGTATGTTCAGGAACCTGAGCATCCAAACCTATGATATAAGACAATATCACACAAAGAAAGAGAATGTGTTAGTACATGGAATGTACTGGTATGCTAAGTGAGGTAAGGATGATATACATGGGTCATATGTATAAGATGATAACTAACTAAATGAATATCATGAAGTAACTGGATAAGAGTACATGCAAAATTGTAACTACTAAACATACTGAACAAGTAATACTGTGCATATTGGTATACATTATGTATATGAGAGTATACTGAAACTGAGTACTGAATTTTGATGGTTGAATAAATAACAATAGATAGCCATGGTTCTATAGAATAGACTGAGTTCTTTACTGAATACTGAGACTAAAACTGTAAGTGTGGGAGTGTTCATCTAACTGACATACCTCGATATAGACTAATTTGGGGACCAACTTGTGACCCCAGTTGGAAGGGTGTTAGAACCTTATCACGGTATACTAAAAATGTTGTGTCAACCTTAATCTAGCAGGAAGACTCATGAAATATATATATGATTGCATTAACCCTATTATGGTAGGAGGACGACTTACCCTATGCTGGCTACATAATTCTGTAATGCAGGTACTGCTACTAAGGGTCAAACCCTCTGCTTCTAGGAATGCCCCCGTCCCTGGGTTTTATCGATGTTGAATCCTACTTCTAATTGAATCAACATTGAACTGATCACTAGACTGTACTAGGCTTGACTGTACTGACACTGATCATGTTAACTGACTGAACTGGACTGAGTTCACCTGAGTTTTATTAACTGACTAAGTATTACTATTCTTAACCTTTACTGGTACTATTATATAACTAGTGAAACTAGATAAATAGATAGACTTTGATAAATAAATACCCCCAGGACTCGATAGCATAATTGATAATACATAGCAAATCTTGAAAACATATCAATTGTCAATTGTTCACAATTCATTCACTGAGACATTTTGTCAAACACTTGGAGGTCATGAACTTGTACATGAATGAGAACACATGATAACATGTCATTATTACACTATTCAATTCACCTAGACATTCTATCAAACCCTTGGGGAACATAATTAATGCACATGCTAATGAAACATATAAGCATCATGACTATAACTTAAAATTGCAAATCTAAAGGGTTTTAACATGGGAATTACATCAATCAATATACATGCTATCTTATGTTCATGAAACTTATAATTAAATAATGAATTGAAACCCATACAACAACACAAACATAAATACAACTCAATTTGCGCATGTAAATCATGAATCTAAAATCTTGTTTTAAAAAGGGTTCTTGAACACCAAGGGTGGAAACAAACCCAAGGATGGACTCCTAACTTACTTAGATTGTTGAAATCGTGTGAATTGTTCATAAATTCTTGAGACTTGGAATTGAAGTTGATAAAACTAGGGCATTGTTCTTGAGAGCATTTGTGAGATAATAAGTGTATTTTGCCTATTGAGGGGATGAATTTCATGTTTTGGGGTTTTAATGTGGGAGTAAAATAACTTAATTACCTCCCAAAAACCTGTAACTTAATACACAATCTGTGTCCAGTAACGCAATGACCGACGCGCCACATTGATACCATGCATCGCATTGATGGTGCCGACACGATAGCCAACGTGATGCATTGAGATCATATTGGCTTGCTTTTTTGGTCATCCAAACGTGACTCAAATGATGTTTGAAATTTTCAAAACTCACCCAAGATTACCTACAGACATTCTTGATTATGAATCAACTTAAAAATCGACAATCTAAGTCTAGAAATATGATAAATAATTCCATTGAAATATTGAGGCAAAAAATGAGATTAAATGTCAACATTTTTCTGAAATATTCTAAGTCTGGGACCTCTTTTGGCATGCTATAAAGTACTGAAATTACTAGGACTTTGTAGGGTCATACAACATCTCCCCTTTGGAAATATTCGTCATCGAATGACACTAACTGAACTGAGAGGAACTGAGAAAGTACACTTAAACTGACATGCATAACTAAAGCATGACTGAATTCTGAGACATGACACATTACTACAACTATGAATACAACCCAATTTGCGCATGTAAATTGTGAATCTAAAAATTTATAGTTTTAAAAAAGGTTCTTGAACTCCAAGGGTGGAAAGAAACGCAAGGATGAACACCTAACTTACTTTGATTGTTGAATTTGTGGGAATTGTTGATGAATTCTTGAGACTTGGAATTAAAGTTGATGGAACTATGGCCTTGTTCTTTAAAGTATTTGTGAGATAATGAGTGTCTTTTTCCTATTGAGGGGCTGAATTTCATGTTTTGGAGGTTTAATGTGGGAGTAAAATGACTTAATTACCCCCCACAAACCTGTAACTTAAAACATAATCTGTGCACAGTAATGTGATGACCGACGCATCGTGTCAATACCATCGACGCGATAGCCAACACGTCGCATCAATGGTGCCGACGCGATAGCCAACGTGATGCATCAAGATTGCATTGGCTTGCTGTTTTGGTCATCCAAACGTGACTCAAATGATGTTTGAAATTTTCAACACTCACCCAAGAGTACCTACTGACATTCCTGATCATGAATTAACTTAAAAAATAAACAATCTAAGGCTGGAAAGATAATAAATAATGCCATTGAAATATCGAGGTAAAAAATAAGATTAAGTATCAACACTTCGCTGAAATTTTCTAAGTTTGGGACCTCTTTTGGCATGATATAAAGTACTAAAATGATTAGGACTTCGTAGGGTCTTACAATATCTTCCCTTTGGGAATATTATTCATCGAATAAAACTAACTGAACTGAGAGGAACTGAGAAACTATACTTACACTGACATGCATAACTAAAGCATAACTGAATTCTGGAGACATGACACATGACTAAAAATAGGAATACAACCCAATTTTCCCATGTAAATCGCGAATCTAAAAAGTTGTAGTTTTAAAAAGGGTTCTTAAACTCCAAGCGTGGAAAGAAAACCAAGGATGAACACCTAACTTACTTTGATTGTTAAATTAGTGGGAATTGTTGATGAATTCTTGAGAATTAGAATTAAAATTGAAGAAACTAGGGTCTTGTTCTTGAGAGTATTTGTGAGATAATGAGTGTATTTTGCCTATTGAGGGGCTGAATTTCATGTTTTGGGAGTTTAATGTGGGAGTAAAATGACTTAATTACCCCCCATAAACCCGTAACTTAAAACATAATCTGTGTCCAGTGACGTGATGACCGACGCATCGCGTCATGGTATTGACGCGATAGCTGACACGTCGTATCAATGGTGCCGATGTGATAGCCAACGTGATTCATCAAGATCGCATTGGCTTGGTGTTTTGGTCATTTGAACATGACTCAAATGATGTTTGAAATTTTCAACACTCACCCAAGATTACCTACTGACATTCTTGATCATGAATCAACTTAAAAATAAACAATCTAAGGTTGGAAAGATCATAAATAATGCCATTGAAATATCGAGGAAAAAAATAAGATTAGTGTTTATACTTCGCTGAAATTTTCTATGTATGGGACCTCTTTTTGCATGCTTTAAAGGACTAAAAAGACTAGGACTTTGTAGGGTCTTACAATATCTCCCCCTTGGGAATATTCATCATCGAATGAGACTAACTTAACTGAGAGGAATTGAGAAACTATACCTACACTGACATGCATAACTAAAGCATGACTGAATTCTGGAGACATGACACATGACTACAAATATGAATACAACCCAATTTGCATATGTAAATCATGAATCAGAAAACTTGTAGTTTTAAAAAGGGTTCTTGAACTCCAAGGGTGGAAATAAACCATAGGATGAACACCTAACTTACTTTGATTGTTGAATTCGTGGGAATTGTTGATGAATCATTGAGACTAGGAATTAAAGTTAATGAAACTAGGGCCTTATTTTTTTAGAGTATTTGTAAGATAATGAGTGTATTTTGCCTATTGAGGGGCTGAATTTCATGTTTTGGGGATTTAATGTGGGAGTAAAATGATTTAATTAACCCCCACAAACAAGTAACTTAAAACACAATCAGTGTCCAGTGATGCGATGACTGACCGTCACGTTGATACCACGCGTCGCGTCGATGGTACCGATGTGATAGCCAACGTGATGCATCGAGATCGCATTGGCTTGCTATTTTGGTCATCCTAATGTGACTCAGACGATGTTTGAAATTTCCAAAACTCACCCAAGATTACCTACTAACATTCCTGATCATGAATCAACTTAAAAATCGACAATCCAAGGCTCGAAAGATCATAAATAATACCATTGAAATATCAAGGAAAAAACTGAGACTAAGTGTCAACACTTCGCTAAAATTTTCTAAGTCTGGGACCTATTTTGGCATGCTATAAAATAGTAAAATGACTAGGACTTTGTAGGGTCTTACAATATCTCTCCTTTGGGAATATTCGTCATCGAATGACACTAACTGAACTGAAAGGAACTAAGAAACTATACTTACACTGACACGCATAACTAAAGCATGACTAAATTCTGGAGACATGACTCATGACTACAAATATGAATACAACCCAAGATGTGCATGTAAATCATGAATCTAAAAACCTGTAGTTTTAAAAAGGATTCTTGAACTCCAAGGGTGGAAAGAAACCCAAGGATGAACACCTAACTTACCTTGATTATTGAATTCGTGGGAATTATTGATGAATTCTTTAGACTTGGAATTAAAGTTTAAAAAACTAGGGCCTTGTTTTTGAGCGTATTTGTGAGATAATGAGTGTATTTTGCCTATCGAGGGGCTGAATTTCATATTTTGGGGGTTTAATATGGGAGAAAAATGACTAAATTACCCCCCACAAACCCGTAACTTAAAACACAATCTGTGTTCAGTGATGCGATGACTGACGAACTGCGTCGATGGTATAGATGCGATAGCCAAAGAGTTGCGTCTATGGTTCCAATGCAATAGCCAACGTGATGCATCAAGATCGCATTGGCTTGCTGTTTTGGTGATCCAAGCATGACTTAAACGATGTTTGAAATTTCTGAAACTCACCCAAGATTACCTACTAACATTCTTTATCATGAATCATCTTAAAAATCAACAATCTAAGGCTGGAAACATCATAAATAATGTCTTTTAAATATCGAGGCAAAAACTAAGATTAAGTGTCAACACTTAGCTGAAATTTTCTAAGTTTGGGACCTATTTTGGCATACTATAAAGGACTAAATTGGCTAGGACTTTGTAGGGTCTTACAATATCTCTCCCTTGGGAATATTCGTCATCGAATGAGACTAACTGAACTGAGAGGAACCGATAAACTATACTTACACTAACATGCATAACTAAAGCATGAATGAATTTTGGAGACATGAAACATGACTAAAAATATGAATGCAACCCAATTTGCACCTGTAAAATCGTAAATCTGAAAACTTTTATAGTTTTAAAAAGGGTTCTTGAACTCCATGGTTGGAAAGAAACCCAAGGATGAACACCTAACTTACTTTGATTGTTGAATTCGTGGGAATTATTGATGAATTCTTGAGACTTGGAATTAAAGTTGATGAAACTAGGGCCTTATTCTTGAAAGTATTTGTGAGATAATGAGTGTCTTTTTCCTATTAAGGGGCTAAATTTCATGTTTTGAAGGTTTAATGTGGGAGTAAAATGACTTAATTACCCCCCACAAACCGGTAACTTTAAACATAATCTGTGCCCAGTGATGTGATGACCGACGCATCGTGTCAATACCATCGACGCTATAGCCAACGCATCATGTCGATGGTGCCGATGTAATAGCCAACGTGATGCATCGAGATCGCATTGGCTTTCTATTTTGGTCACCCAAACATGAATCAAACAACGTTTGAAATTTCCAAAACTCACCCAAGATTACCTACTGATATTCCTGATCATGAATCAACTAAAAAATCAAAAATATAAGACTGGAAAGATCATAAATAATGCCATTGTAATATCAAGGCAAAAATGAGATTAAGTGTCAACACTTCGCTGAAATTTTCTAAGTCTGGGACCTCTTTTGGCAGGCTATAAAGTACTAAAATGACTAGGACTTTGTAGGGTCTTACAATATCTCTCCTTTGGGAAGATTCATCATCGAATGACACTAACTGAACTGAGAGGAACTGAGAAAGTACACTTAAACTGACATACATAACTAAAGCATCACTAAATTCTGGAGACATGACTCATGACTAAAAATATAAATACAACACAATATACGCATGTAAATCGTGAATCTAAAAACCTATAGTTTTAAAAAGGGTTCTTGAACTCCAAGGGTGGAAAGAAACCCAACGATGAACACCTAACTTACCTTGATTGTTGAATTCGTGGGAATTGTTGATAAATTTCTTTGACTTGGAATTAAAGTTGTTGAAACTAGGGCCTTGTTTTTTAGAGTATTTGTGAGATAATGAGTGTATTTTGCCTATTGAGGGACTGAATTTCATGTTTTGGGGGTTTAATATAGGAGTAATATGACTTAATTACCCCCCAAAAACTAGTAACTTAAAACATAATCTGTGCCCAGTGATGTGATGACCGACGCGTCGTGTCAATACCATCGACGCTATAGCCAACGCGCCACATCGATGGTGTCGATGCGATAGCCAACATGATGCATCAACATCGCATTGGCTTTCTGTTTTGGTCACCCAAACATGAGTCAAACAATGTTTGAAATTTCCAAAACTCACCCAAGATTACCTACTGACATTCCTGATCATGAATCAACTAAAAAATCAAAAATATAAGACTAGAAAGATTATAAATAATGCCATTGTAATATCGAGGTAAATATGAGATTAAGTGTCAACACTTCGCTGAAATTTTCTAAGACTGGGACCTATTTTGGCATGCTATAAAGTACTAAAATGACTAGGACTTTGTAGGGTCTTACAATATTTCTCCCTTGGGAATATTCGTCATCGAATGAGACTAACTGAACTGAGAGGAACAGATAAACTATACTTACACTGATATGCTTAACTAAAGCATGAATGAATTCTGGAGACATGACACATGACTAAAAATATGAATGCAACCCAATTTGCACCTGTAAAATCGTAAATCTGAAAACTTATAGTTTTAAAAAGGGTTCTTGAACTCCAAGGGTGGAAAGAAACCCAAGGATGAACACCTAACTTACTTTGATTGTTGAGTTCGTGGGAATTGTTGATGAATTCTTGAGACTTGAAATTAAAGTAGATGAAGTAGGGCCTTGTTTTTGAGAGTATTTGTGAGATAATGAGTGTATTTTGCCTATTGAGGGACTGAATTTCATGTTTTGGGGGTTTAATATAGGAGTAAAATGACTTAATTACCCCTCACAAACCCGTAACTTAAAACACAATCTTTGTTCAGTGACGCGATGATTGACGAACCGTGTCGATGGTATAGATGCGATAGCCAAACTATTACGTTGATGGTGCCGACGCAATAGCCAACGTGATGCATCGAGATCGCATTGGCTTACTGTTTTGGTGATCCAAACATGACTCAAATGATGTTTGAAATTTCCGAAACTCACCCAATATTACCTACTGACATTCCTTATCATGAATCATCTTAAAAATCAACAATATAAGGTTGGAAAGATCATAAATAATGCCATTGAAATATTGAGGCAAAAATGAGATTAAGTGTCAACACTTCGCTGAAATTTTCTAAGTTTGGGACCTCTTTTGGCATGCTATAAAGGAGTAAAATGACTAGGACTTTGTAGGATCTTACAATATCCCCCCCTTAGGAATAACCGTCATCCAAGGAGGCTAACTGAACTAAGAGGAACTGAGAAACTATATTTACACTGACATGCATAACTAAAGAATGCCTAAATTTTTGAGACATGACACATGACTGAACTATTTCATAAATGCTTGAATGATATAAGAATGTTATGTAGCTGTAACTGAATATGCAATATAGTAAATCTAATAAAGGTTGTTACCTTAGTTGAATCTGAGTTTGTGGAAAAGAGGTGAGGATACTTGGGTATCATGCCTGCCTCTACTTCCCAAGTAGCTCCATCTATGGACTGATTCCGCCGAAGAACTTTGACCAAAGAAACTTCTTTGTTCCTTAGTCTGAAAATCTTACGATCAAGGATTTCAACCAGGATTTTCTCATAAGAGAATCTGTTCTGAACATCTACACTCTCTATAGAGACTATGACTGGCAGGTCACCCAAACACTTATTTAGCAAGGAGGCGTGAAACACTAGGTGCACTGATGCTAAGTCTGCAGGTAATGCAAGCTTATAAGATACCTTACCAAAATGGCTCAGAATCTTAAAAGGACCAATATATCAAGGACTAAGCTTTCCCTTCATACCAAACCTCTTCACCCCCTTCATAGGAAAGATTTCAAATACACATAATCAGCAATCTCAAATTCAAGATCTTTCTTTCTCATATCTGCATAAGATTTTTGTCAGCTCAGGGCTATCTTAAGCCTCTCCCTAATCAACTTCACTTTCTCTAACATATCAAACACCAAGTCAGGCCCCACAACCACGGCCTCACCTACCTAAAACCAACTAATGGGAGATCTACATCTTCTTCCATAAAGAGCCTTAAATGAAGCCATCTGGATACAGGAATGATAGCTGTTATAATATGTGAACTCAATCAAAGGTAAGTGGTCATCCTAACTTCCCTTAAAATCAATGACATACACTCTCAACATATCTTCTAAAGTTTGAATGGTACTTTCTACTTGACCATCTTTCTTAGGGTGAAAGGCTGTACTAAGGTAGACTTAGGTAGTAAGACCCTTTTAGAAGGCTTTCCAAAAGTGAGAGGTGAATTGTGTACCTCTATCTGAAATAATAAACAATGAGACACCATTTTGCCTAACCAACTCTGTGGTATTAAGCCTGGTATAGTATTGGCTGAATAAGAAATATGAACTGACAAGAAATGGGCTAATTTGGTCATCCTATCCATAATGACCCAAATCGAATCATGTTGTCGACGAGTACGAGGAAAATCTATCATGAAATCCATGTTCACTTCCTCCCACTTCCAAGTGGGAATTCTGAACTCTTGCATAGTCCCACTAGGCTTCTAATTTTCAATCTTCACCTGCTAACACGTGGAGTACTTAGCTACAAACTTTGTAATATCTCTCTTCATCCTACTCCTCCAATAGACTTCCTACAAGTCATGGTGCCTCTTAATGGCCCCTAGATGAATAGAGTAATGCGCACCATGTGCTTTATCAAGAATTCGTTGTCTTACACCATCCACATATGACACACATATCCTACCATGGCAACAAATGTCACACATAGAGGAAATAAAATGATTGACAAAGGTGATAAGCCTATTAATGTAACGCCTTGAGTCTACAGGGTGTATATTACATGGTGCTTCTAATCCCAAAGGACCATAATCTAACACATGACTGGTATCAACTATTAGCACTAAAGAATAATGGTGATAACATATGTTAAAATATAACTAAAATGCCATAAGGTTCTAAAAAATACTTAAAAAGATACTGAATACTGATAGTAATACTGAAAAATTGAATGTCTACCTAAATTAGTCTAGTCAAAAAGCCTCTAACTTTTTGAAAAGGTAGTTGATGGGATAAGCCCCCAAATAACTCCAACTACTGAACTAACTAAAATGCTAAAATAATAAATCTTTCCTCAAAATATGAGGACTCACCACTATAACTGTTGTTAATAACCTGAGCTGCTAATTACGGTCAGGAGCCTGTATGTCTGAACCTATTATATGAGACATCATAGCGCAAAATAAAAAGTATGAGTTTGTACTTTGAATATATCGGTATGCTAAGTGAGATAACCTGATATACATGCATTCATATGCATAAGATGATAATTGACTGAATGAACATCATGAAACAACAGAATAGGAGTACATGAATAACTGAAACTGCTGAAAATACTAATTATAAAATATTGTGCATATACATACATATATATATATATATTGTATCTGATATCATATTAAGATTGAATACTGAGTTCTAATAACTGAGTGACTGATATTTAAGATTTACTGATAAATGTATTACTGATAGCTCGGTGACTATTTCTGACAGTCCTAATTCTATAGAACTGAATTGAGTTTTATACTGAGTATGAAACTGAAACTATAACTATGGAAGTGTTAATCTAACCGACATACCCCGATTATAAACTGAGTTGGGGTCCAACCTGTGACCCCCAGTTGGAAAGGTGTTAGCACCATGCCACGGGTACTAACAATGGCTATGTGGATCCACTAAAGAATCACCCTCATCTTGTAGGTGAGATATGTGTTTCCCTCAACTGGCAGGTGAATAATTTATCAACCCTCAACTGGCAGATTGATATATTCAACCTACACTGGCTATGAGTTTTGGAACTAAGGGACTACTACTGAAGGTTATACCCTCAACTGGCAGGTGAGCCCCTATCCCTAGGTTTACTCGGTACTGAATCCTACACATAACTGAATAGACACTGAGCTGATCAATAGACTATAATAGGCTTGACTGAACTGTTACTGATAGTGTTAACTAACTGAACTAGACTGAGTTCACTGAGTTCTATAATTGACTGAATAATACTGTTCGTGATATTACTGAGACTATTCTGTAGCTATTGTAATTCTAGGTAAAAATCTATATTTTTGGGTATTAAATACCCCCAGGACTCGATAGCATCAATAGTAAAACATGGGACAATCTTGAAAGCATACTAGCTAGTTACTTAGTCATGATTCATTTAGTGAGACACTTTGTCAAACACATGCAAACAGGTCATGATTGCACTTTTCAATTCACATAGGCATTCCAACAAACACTTGGGGAGAATGATTATTTCACATAATAATAACCCTATATAAATATCATGGCTACAATATTCAATCTTGTAAATTCAAGGATAAATCATGAGAATCACATAATTCAGCACACGTGCTATCTTAATTTCATGAAACTTGTAATTAAGCATGGATTGAAGACCATATCACAATACACTCATGAACACAGTCCAACTCAAAATATGTAAATCATGAAATCAATAAACTTGAAGTTTAAAAGGGTTCTTGAACTCCAAGGGTGGAAGAAAACCCTAGGATGAACACCTAACATACCTTGGTAATTAAATTCATGAAAATTATTGGTGTGTTCTTGAAGCTTGGACTTGAAATTGAATGACCTAGGGTATTTTTATTGCGATTATTGAGAGAGAATAAGTGATTTTTCCCTTAGGATAGCTTAATTTCATGATTTGGGGCTGAATAAAGGTGGGGAAAATGACTCAATTTCCCATGGAAAGTCAGATTTTAAATGAGCAAAAGCTGCCCAGTGACGTGGTAACCGACGCATTGGGTCGATGGGGTCGACGCGTCGAGATAGCATTGGCTCACTGGAATTTGCATACAAAATGGTAGTAATGATACTGTCGATGTGATGGACGATGTGAGGCATTGAGATCACATCGATCCACTCTTTTGGACACCTAAAGGTGCCTCAAATGATGTTTGAAAAATTCGAAACTCACCCGGGAACACCTATTGACATCCCTAATCATGATCAACTTAAAATTTGATATTCTAGGGTCTTCAAGATCATAAATAAAGTCAGTGAAATTCGAGATAAAAAATGAGACTAAGTGTCAATACTTAGCTGAAATTTTCTAAGTTTAGGACCTCTTTTGTCATGCTATATATGACTGAAATGACTGGGATTTTGCTGGGTCTTACAATATCACTCCCTTGGGAACATTTATCCTTTAGTGAGACTGACTAAGTTGAGAATACTGATAGACTGGGTATACATACTGAACATGCACAATTGAAGCATTATTACATAATTAAACTAATTTATGAATGCATGACTGTCATGAGGATGATATGCAATGGTAATTAATACTAAATTTGTAAAGGAAATATGAGTATGGAACTGAGTAAGTCTAAGGAATACTGTTACCTTGAACTGAGCCTTAGCTTGCAAACAAGAGGTGAGGATACTTGGTTCGTATATCTGCTTCTGTTTCCCAAGTAGCTCCCTCAACGAACTGATGCAACCAAAGAACTTTGACCAAAGGAACTTTTTTATTCCTAAGTCTGCGAATCTAATGATCAAGGATTTTGACTAGGACTTCCACATAAGAGAAACTGTTCTAAATATCTATACTCTCTATAGGGACTATAACTGTTGGGTCGCCTGTGCACTTCTTTAGCATGGAGACATAAAACACTGGTGTACTGAAGCTAAGTCTGAAGGTAACTTAAGCTTGTAAGCTACCTTTCTAAAATGGCTCAGAATTCTATAAGGACCAACATATCGAGGACTGAGTTTCCCCTTCTTGACAAATCTCTTTACTCTCTTCATAGGAGAGATTTTTAAATCCACCAAATAGCCAATCTCAAGTTCGATATCCTTTCTTCTTATATCTGCATATGATTTATGTCAGCTTTAAGCTGCCTTAAGCCTCTCCCTGATCAATTGAACCATTTCTAAGGCATCAAATACTAAGTCAGGCCCTACTACTGCAGCCTCACCTACTTCGAACCAACCAATAAGAGACCTATATCTCCTCCCATAAAGCATCTCAAATGGAGCCATCTGAATACTGGAATAATAATTGTTATTATACGCAAACTCAATCAGAGGCAAATAGTCATCCCAACTACCCTTAAAGTCAATGACACATGCTCTTAACATATCTTCTTAGGTCAGAATGGTCCTTTATGCTTAATCATTTGTATGGGGGTGGAAGGTTGTAATGAGGCAAACTTGGGTACCAATACCCTTTTGGAAGGCTTTCAAAAAATAAGAGGTTAACTGCATACCTCTATCTAAAATAATGGACAATGGGATAATGGGACACCGTGTAATCTGACCAACTCTCTAACATAGAGCTTGGGATAATCCTTGGTTGAGTAAAAGGTATGAACTTGCAAGAAATGGGCTAATTTGGTCATCCTGTCCATAATGACCCAAATCTATTCATGTTGACAATGAGTATGAGGCAAACCCATAACGAAGTCCATGTTCACTTCCTCCCACTTCTATTTGGGAATACTGAACTCCTGTATAGACCCTCTAGGCTTCTGATGCTCAATCTTAACCTACTAGCATATAGAGCACTTAGCCACAAACTCTGCAATATCTCTCTTCATCCCATTCCACCAATAGATTTCCCATAAGTTTCGGTACATCTTAGTAGCCCCTGGATGAATTGAGTAACAAAAACCATGTGCTTTTGCAAGAATCCACTGCCTCACGCATCCACACGTGGCACACATAATCTACCCTAGCAACGCAATATATTATCTCCTTCTTAGGAGAAAATCTCAACCTTCTGATCTTTGACTGACTCTTTCAGCTTAACTAAACTAGGATCTCCATCCTTATTTTCTTTTACCTCAGAAACTAAAGATGATTCTAAACTATTCTGCACCCAAACACTACCCTCAGCTGAATCAACCAACCGGACACCTAGTCTAGCAAGCTGATGAACTTCCTAATCTAACTTCTTCTTACCATCCTCAACGTGAGAAACACTACCCATGGACAATATAGTGAGAGCATCAGCCACTATATTGGCCCTACTCGGATGATACAGAACACTCATGTTAAAGTCTTTCAACAACTTTAACCACCTTCTCTGTCACAAGTTCAAGTCTTTTTGAGAAAATACATACTAAAAACTTTTATGGTTTGTGAACATATCAACATGTACCCCATATAAATAGTGTCTCCAAATCTTTAAGGCCAACACTACAGCTGCTAACTCAATATCATGGGTAGGATAATTCTTTTCATAGGGCTTAAGTTGTCTACAGGTATAGGCTATGACCTTACCACTCTTTATCAAACACTCCCCAAACCAACTTTAGAAGCATCAAAATACACAACAAACCCACCTTAACCATCTGGTAAAGTCAAAAGTAGGGTTGTAGTGAGTCGATTCTTCAACTCGTGAAAACTCTTCTCACAAGAATCTGACCACTGGAACTTGACTTTATTCTGAGTCAATCTAGACATAGGGGATGCAATAGATTAAAATCCTTTAACAAACTATCAATAATAGCCAGCCAAACCCAAGAAACTCTTGATATCTGATGGAGAGATGAGTCTGGCCCAGTTTCTCACTTCTTCGGTCTTTTGAGAATCAACTCTAATGCCATCATCGGAAACTATATGACCAAGGAAAGCTATAGACCTTAGCCAAAATCCACATTTACTAAATTTGGCAAACAACTGATGGGCTCTTAGTGTTTGTAATACTATTCTGAGATGGTCTATATGATCATGTTCACTGTGGGAGTAGACAAGAATGTCGTCTATAAATACTATGTTGAACATGTCCAAGTACTGCTTGAACACTCTGTTCATTAAGTCCATTAAAGTTCTTGGGGCATTGGTAAGACCAAATGATATGACTAGAAATTCTAAGTCACTATACCAAGTTGTAAAAGCTATTTTTGGAATGTGACATTCTCTGACTCTGAGTTGATGATAGCTGGATCTGAGGTCTATCTTAGAAAAGTAAATTTCACCCTAAAGTTGGTCAAACAAGTCATCGATTATAAGAAATCGATACTTTTTCTTGACTGTGACTTTGTTTAACTAATGGTAATCAATACACATTCTGAGAGAACCATCATTCTTAAGCATAAATAGAACTGGTGCACCCCACAAGGAAACACTGGACCTGATGGATACCTTATCTAGGAGATCGTTCTACTAGTCCTTTAGTTCTTTGAGTTTTGTTGGACCCATTTTGTATGACAAAATAGAGATAGGTTGTATATCTGGAAGAAGGTCTATTTCGAATTCAATTTCCCTCTCGGGAGAAACTTTGGGAAGATCTTTGGGAAACACATCTATAAATTTACATGCTACTAAAACTGACTCAAGATTATGGGTCTCGAAACTAGAGTATTTAACTTGAACGAGATGATAGACACACCCCTTGGATATTATCTTTCTCACTCTAAGGTAAGAAATAAGTTGACCCCTAAATACTAAAGTACTAACCCTCCACTCTAGGAAATGTTCATTCAGGAACTGAAAATAGACAACTTTATTTCTATAGTTAATTGAAGTATAGAATGAATGAAGTCAATACATGCTGAGAATAACATCAAAATCTATTATCTCTAACTCTACTAAGTCTGTTGAAGTAACTTTCTGAGATACCATAACCGAGTAGTTCCTGTATATCATCGGGCTATGATAGACTTACCCACTGAGGTAGAGACTGAGAAGGTCTCCGCTAGGATTTTAGGACAGAATCCAAAGTTAACATCTATATAAGGAGTTATAAAGGACAAATAAACTCATGGATTCAGCAAATCATAAACATGTAAATGATAAACTTGTAATGTACTAGTGACCACATCAGGAGAATTTTCCTGATCTTGTAGGGACTGAAATGCATAGAGTCTATTTGGGCATTTCTCACTGGTGGCATTGGAAACGGTACCATACTGATTTAGGCAACCGGACTAAGCTGGGGGATGATTGTACTGACCATGTGAACCTAACTAAGGACAATCTATGATTCTATAACCTGTCTTGCCACACTTGAAACATACATCGCTGCCAGCTCACCAGATACCTTGATGGTTTCTGCTATACTTCTAGTATAAAGGATTTGTTTGAGCACTTCTAACACTACCCTGAGACTTAGAGCTTGGTGCACTATCCTTATTACCAGTTTTGAACTTAGAAACTAGAGCACTGACTGAGGATGGGGCTGGAACTAAAGATTTCAGGAAGAACTGAGGATGATTCCCACCCTTTAACTTAGGCTGAGTGAAGTTGAAGCTACCTATTCTATCCCTCTTATTCTCCCTCTCTTTCTCCTTAGTATTCTTCTCTTCTATCTACTAAGCATGGACTATCAACCTAGACAAGTATATCTTATTAATTAGCATTATGATCCTACACTCCTTGACCATACTATTGGACTCCCCAGACACAAACTTACTCATCTGAGATCTGTTATCAGCTACCACATAAGGAGCATATCTGGCTAATTTAGTAAAGTTTAGAGATTACTCCTTCACTATCATGTTTCCCTACTTCAAGTTAATAAATTCTAACACCTTAGCTTCCCTCAACTCCAATGGGGAGAACTTATCTAAAAAGGCAATAGTAAACTTCTCCCATATTATAGGCTCTGCATCTGCGGCCCTATCTTCCTTTGGCTACTTAAACCATGTATGAACCGTATCCTACAACTGATCTATAACTAACTCAGCACTCTTACTAGTAGTTACCCCCATAATATATGTAACCTTCTACACCATGTCCAGGAATTCCTATGGGTGAAGTCCCAAATTCTAGCTGCAGCAGTATTGGCCACTAAGTTAGCCTGAATAATAGCTGGGTGTTCATTCTGGGCTGCTACAGAATGGGCTATAGTGGTGAAATTTTCTCTGAATTCTGCATGAGAAATATGCTCATCCAGGGGATCTGCTTGAACGGGCGGAGGTGTTGGTTGGTTTTCAGTTCTTCAGTTGTTATTCTTTTTGGGATGCATATTTTGTAAATGAAAGGAAAACTTAGATTAGACAAAGAGTTTAACTTGAGCTCATGCTCACTCACACGACATGAATACTGAAAGAAGGAAAACTTTTCCTAAAAATATTTCATAGCCTCTTATCCATAAGTGTGGCGCACTATATACCCATGCATAAGACTCCACTTGATGTAGATTTTATACTCTTTAGGACTATGTTAAACCTTAGGATCTGATAGCAAGCTTGTAACGCCCCGAGTCTACACCCTGGACGTCACACGGTGCTTCCAATCCCGAAGGACCACAAGCTAACCCATGACTAGTACCTGCTGTGAGCACTGAAGAATATTATTGATAACATATGTGGAAATATAACCAAAATTCCATAAGGTTCTCAAGAATACTAAAATAGATACTGAATACTGATAGTAATACTGAAAAACTGAATATCTGTCTTAATTGGTCTAGTCCGAAAGCCCCTAACTGTCTGAAAAGAAAGTTGATGGGACAAGTCTCCAACTAAATCCAACTACTGAACTAACTAAAATGATAAAATAATAACTCTATCCTCGAAATATAAAGACTTACAACTATAACTGTTGCTAATAACCTGAGCTACTAAGTACGGTCAGGAGCCCATATGTTTGAACCTATGATATAAGACATCATAGTGCAAAAGAAAGAGTATGTGTCAGTACTTTGAATGTACTGGTATGCTAAATGAGGTAGGCCAATATACATAGGTTCATATGCATGAGATGATAACTATATGAATGAACATCATAAAACAACTGAATGAGAGTACATGAATAATTGAAACTGCTGCAAATACTAATTAAGCAATATTATGCATATACATATATATATATATATATATATATACTGTATCTGATATCATATTAAGACTGAATACTGAGTTCTGATAACTGAGTGACTGATATTTAAGATTTATTGATAACTGTATTATTGATAGCTGGGTGACTATTTCTAACAGTCCTGATTCTGTAGAACTAAACTGAGTTTTATACTGAGTCTAAAACTGAAACTATAACTACGGTAGCGTTCATCTAACCGACATACCCCAATTATAAACTAAGTTGGGGTCCAACCTGTAACCCCAGTTGGAAAGGTGTTAGAACTATGCTATGGGTACTAACAATGGCTTTATGGATCCACTAAAGAATCACCCTTATCTGAAAGGTGAGATATGTGTTACCCTCAACTGGCAGGTGACAACTTTATCAAGCCTTAACTAGCGGGTTTATATATTCAACCTATGCTATCTACATAGTTCTGGAACTAAGGTACTACTACTGAAGGTCGCAACATCAACTGGCAGGTGACCCCCTATCCTTAGGTTTTCTTGGTGTTGAATCTTACTCCCAAGTGAATAGATACTGAGTTTATCAATAGACTGTACTAGGCTTGACTTAACTGTTACTGATCATGTTAACTGACTGAACTAGATTGAGTTCACTAAATTCTGTAACTAACTGAATACTACTATTCATGACATTACTGATACTATTCTATAGCTACTGTAGTTTTAGGTAAACAGCTAGATTTTCGGGTATTAAATACCCCCAGGATTCGATAGCATTAATACTAAAACATGGCATAATCTTGAAAGCATACTAGCTAGTCACTTAGTCATGATTCATTTTGTGAGACATTTTGTCAAACACTTGCAAGGCATGAGCTTGTACATAAATGGGAACACATTCTAACATGTCATGATTGCACTTTTCAATTCACATAGGCATTCCAACAAATACTTGGGAAGCATAATTATTTCACATAATAATAACCCTATATAAATATCATGGCTACAATATTCAATCTTGTAAATTTAAGGATAAATCATGAGAATCACATATTTCATCACGCATGTTGTCCTAGTTTTATGAAAGTTGTAATAAATCTTGGATTGAAAACCATATAACAATACACACATGAACACAATCCAACTCAAATTATGTAAATCATGAAATCAATTAACTTGTAGTTTAAAAAGGGTTCTTGAACTCCAAGTGTGGAAGAAACCCAAGGATGAACACCTAAAAAACCCTGGTAATTAAATTCATGAAAATTGTTGGTGTGTTCTTAAAGCTTGGACTTAAAATTGAATGACCTAGGGTTTTGTTCTTGAGAGAATTTGAGAGAGAAAGAGTGATTTTGCCCTTAGGGTAGCTTAATTTTGTATTTTAGGACTGAATAAAGATGGGGAAAATGAGTTAATTGCCCTTGGAAAGTAGGATTTTAAATGAGCAAAAACTGCCTAGTGACACGACAAGCGGCGCATCGCATCGATTAGGTCGACGCATCAAGATTTCTTTAGCTCACTGGAATTTGTATGCATGACATTAGTAGTGATACTGTCGACATAATGGACAATGCGACGCATCGAGATCGCGTTGATCCAT
The DNA here is from genome assembly GCF_002878395.1 of Capsicum annuum. Lineage (NCBI taxonomy): Eukaryota > Viridiplantae > Streptophyta > Magnoliopsida > Solanales > Solanaceae > Capsicum > Capsicum annuum. The sequence goes on from NC_061117.1 coordinate 32,881,788, forward strand.
TGTTTTGGACACCCAAACGTGCCTCAAACGGCATCTAAAAAATCTGAAACTTGCCCGAGAACACCTATTGATATCCCTAATCATGAATCAACTTAAAACTCAACATTTTAGGGTCATCAAGATCATAAATAAAGTCATTGAGATATTGATGTCAAAAATTAGACTAAGTGTCAATACTTAGCTAAAATTTTCTAAGTCTAGGACTTCTTTTGGCATGCAATATATAACTTAAATGACTGAGATTTTACATGGTTTTACAATTAAACTTGAGGAAGAAGATCAAGACACTACTCCCTCCCAACTAAAGAAAGGAAAAGTAAATAATAACTATGATAAGTTTTTAAGGATGGCTCCAAATGTCTGTTATATATCCATGAAAAATCTGAAGGGAAATATTTTTGATAAAGAGGTACTTGACAATCCTTTCATTGTGCATCTTCTTGATACACTTAGGTTTTAGTGTTGGGAACACTTGTTAAAATTATAAAAGTCAATGATCATTGAAAAGGAATTTGTCTAATTCTATGTAAATCATACTATCTTAGATGGATGGGTAGTTACTTCAAGCATGAAAGAGGTGGATATAGTGTTTGATTATGTTAAATTTGGAGAAATTCTAAACTTATTGCTAAGAGATTGGAGGAATACAGAAGGAAGATGGATGAAATGTGTTTTCTTACAAAGAAATTTATCAAGAAAAAAGTGAGGAAATTCCTAGAAAAGTATTAAAAGATGAAATAATTCCTGCTCATAAGATCTTATTTGAGATTATGAATAAGAAAGTGTTGCCTAGAGAAAAAAGAAGGAATGAAGATATTTTAGGGATATGGGGATCATGAATACCCCAGAGAAGGATAAGAAAGTAAGCCTCTCTGCTTTCATGATAAAATATGTGAAGATAATAATATATGCTAGGACTGGTCTTCATGAGCCAAAGGATATTTACTCATCATTGTATCTGAAAGATTTGGGGTGCCACTAAGTGGTAGGAATGTAGCTTCTAAAAATGACAGGATCACCAACAAGACCTTAGAAGAATGTAACTAATTGACAAATAAACCTGTTGAAAAAAAAGCCTCTAGTCGTGTGACTCATCTAATGGTGGATTTAGATGTTGCACATGAAAGACTGGCAAGCTAAGAGCGAGGATTGCAAGCTTAAAGGAAGATATTATAGCTTCCTAAGTGAACATTGTGAAGGATGGCATGCTAAAGCAGTAGAGCAAGCATCTTGAAATAAAAAAATTCCTTACGGAGCTTATTCCCAGATCCAGGCCCCCCCTCTTTCTCTTAAGCCCTATTAACCAATGTAATACCCCACAAAAGTTTCATCGTAGTCTGAGCCTTAGATCGTGTCAAGTGAAGTGTAATTTCATCGCTAAAAGATTGAGAAGAGACTTTCTAAGTGATTAGTGTTTTAACCTTAATTGAATGTGCCTAATATCAACTTTTTGTCATGTAGAGAATTAAATTATATTTCCAACGATACCAATTTCATCCAAATCCGGTGTCTGGGTAAGAAGTTATGGCCATTTTACTGAGAGTTGTCGGAACCGCATAGGTGCGACGGACAGGTTGACGGACCGTTGAGTTTGCGACGGACCGTCGCCTGGACCATCGCAATCAAGGCAATGAATCCCTCTTCTAGCACAAGTGCGATGGCCAAGATGAGGACCGTCAAGATAGCGATGGACCATTGCTAGGACTGTCGCAACTAAATGTAGTGTGGCCTTTTTCTAACTAACGTGCGACGGATGATCTGACAGACTGTCAGACTAGTGATGGACCGTCACTCCGACCGTCCCAAATCCCATTCAGTATTTTTAAGTCTTTTTTAAAAGGATTTTTTGGGTCTTGTCCTTTTAAATACCCTGATATATTCAAAATGAATCATATGACTTCATTATCTCCCAAAATATCCAAGAGCTAGGATTTCTCCCTCAAGAGCAAATCCAAAACCCTTCTCCAAGAAATTTAAGAACTCATCATAGATTCTACAAATTGAGTTGAGATTCGAGTTTTCCATGTCCAAGGCTTCAAGAACCCTCTCTCCAAGAGTAATAAGAAGAGTTTCAAGCAAGCTTGTTCATCTAGTTTCATAATCTAAGGTATGTGGGGTCTGAACAAGGACAATTCTTCCATCCTTGTGCCCAAAACATGTTTTAAATTACAAAGATACATGACTTTATGAGTTCTCCTATGAATTTGAAGTGTGGGTTCATACCCAATATTAATATTCATAACATTTTGACATTTTCCAATGTTTTAGAAATTGAAGTACATGAGTATATTGAGATTTTGGGACAAATTGCTGTAAAATTCAGATTTCCATATGATTTATGAGTCCATATGATATCTAGTATGCATTTTGATGAGTCTTAACTTGAGATTTGATTATGGGTCATTAAACCCTACTTGAGATTTTAGTTTTTATGAACTTTTGTGCTATAAGCACCCATTATTTGAGTACTTTGAGATTATTGAGAAAGTTTTGACCTTAATGGTCATAGTAGCTTTGAAATCCACTTTACTAAATGAGACTACGGATTTTATAGTTAGGTTCATATGAACCATGAGATTATTTAAAAGTGAATTTCCATGAGATGTGCGTAGCTAACTAAATGAAGTAGTATCTAGCACCGAGTTGGGTAAGTTACTGCGGTTTCATAGCCCCAAACTATGTGCCACCATAGGATTGAGATTTATGGGTCCAAGGCTGAGATAAGTGATCACTGAGTTGAGGTTATACTCCCGGGTAAGAGTATGACACCTCTCCCCAATGTGAGATTTCTTTCTTAGGAGGACAAGACGTTGGACTCTATGTAGCTCGCATGGTTTATGTCAGTTAAGAGAACCTCCCTTGAGATAGAATATTTTCCCTAAACTTTGAGATAAGTGATTTTCCCTAATAGTAAAATTTTCAAAATAGTTTCTTGAAGTAAAATTTTCCCAAGAAGAAAGTAGTTTTCTCTACTAGTAAGAGTTATAGAATTCCGAGTTCTAAGTGTCTTGAGTTTAAAAGAGTTCTAAGTTCTTGAGCATTAAAGAATTTTTACTCTCCATGAGATATATGCATGAGTTTGAAAGTATCTTTAGTCTACGAGAAATGAAAATAAGAGAAGAGTTCAGATTTTAAAGCTAAAGTATAATGACTTATGAGATTTGTGTTACATGCTTCATTCTACATGATTTATGAGCTTTATATTGTAGACGTATTCAAGCTATGTGAGTCATTCATATTTGCATGCATGATTTGATTAAAGAATATGGATACTATTTTCTGTAAATGCATACACCCCCATATACTCAGTACATTCCCAAGTGCTGGTCCACATATACATCTATGTGCTACATTGTCTTATAATGTAGGTCCAGGTGCTCAGTCCTAGCCTCGTCAGTGATTTCCGAGTACCTTTGTCTACATCTCTATAGTGGTGAGTCCTCATAGTTCGAGGACCTATCTTCAGACATTTCAATATTTTAGTAGACATGTTATTGCTTTCAGTTCAGTTTGATTCAGTTGGGGACCTGTCCCAATGGTTCTCTAGTATACTTGAGTTGTAGAGGCTTTGTCAGACTAGTTATCAGATTGTTAGTATGTTGAGATTTCCAGTATTGTAATCGTTTGGACCTAGTATTTTCTTCGTATTTTCTATCATTTGATATGACGGTGCCAGTTTTTTATTTATTTCTTCTCGAAATAAGTTATTATATGTAGTAACAGGCTCAAAGGGTTAGCTTGGGGCTACTTAGCCTTAAGCACCGTGTGACATTCCGGGAAGATATTTTAGGGTGTTACAACCAAGTTGTTTTGTTGTTAAATACTAAGCTTATTTTGATTGTCTCGATTTTATTGATAAACAATTTCATTGTTTTTAGATTGTAACTAATTTCTGAATGTTTTTGTTTTGGGCCAAAGGTTGGATTAAATTTGTGCTTACGATGCTTACCTCTTTATGCTAATCTCTTGTGTGTGTTGGGTTGTTTAATGTTTCGAATAGATAATATTCTTAGAATTTAATGTGGTGTTCTTTTTTCTTCTGGCTCTATTGCTTCAATGGTTTGTTACAAGCTGCACTCTATTTATGATACATCTTCTTTCTTCTAGTTATTTTTTATAGATGTCTAAGAGAAAAATATTCTTTGTTATTGTTGCTTTGTGGAGTGAAGTTTGTTACTGATTCTTTGCTACTGTTGTTTTGTAGAGTGGTACGGGTAAAGTATCAGGCATAGTGCATAAAAGAAAGAACACAAAATGAATAGCTGTATGTCATCATCAAAAAGAGAAAAATTAAAGAATCCTAAAAGGATTGAATTGAAGTTCTTGATTTTGAACAGTTTTGATGATAAGAAAATACGCTTATGTGTCTCAAGATTCTATTTATGGTAAATATGCTATTTATAAAAAATAAAATTACACAAGGATTTAACATATTTTATTTTATAGTAAATATAATTATTGTGTCCTTGTCAATAAAGAAAAAGTCTTGAGGTTTTTCTCTTTGTACAAAACTGAAACACCATGGAGCCTTATTCTATATAAGAAGAAGATCAACACAATTTTGAAACACCTACTACACACCCAAATAAAGAATTACTCTCAAGTAGTATGAGAACATACAAGTGTGCATCCATTGAAGTCAAATGAATAAATCATAATTTTGTAAAGTTTTTCTAATCACTGTTAGAGGTAAAGATTTTTGTGAGTTGTGTTATAGTTTAGTTATTTAGTTATAGCTATTCTATTAAGGTAGCTGGTGTGATTGAGTTGATAAGGCTTGTAACAAGAAGTGAGTTTGGCTTCTTGGGAGAGTTGTTAGTTGAAACAATTATAGCTAACTATTTGTGTCTAGGTGTTGCAGTTAGTTCCTTTAATTATTAAGTTGTAATTATAAAAACTTGTGTTGACGTTTAGTGAATCTGTGGTCCTGGTGGTTACTCCTTGAGTTAGGAGGTTTTTCCATGTTAATTGTTTGTCAATCTACCTATTACTCATAGTTAAGAACTTGGTCCCTCTGAAAAGCAGTCGGTACTAGTTCTTTTCATATGTGTTCTCTTATCAATAGTTTATAGTTTGCTCTTACTGTTTCTTTTACTTTGGTTATCTTTACTGTTTTTGTTGTCTATACTTCTTTCTTCATATTTTCATCATAACTTTTGAATCTCGCATTTCTTCAAACCTGTTCATAATAATAATTTTCTTGAGTCAAGGATCTACCAAAACCTCTCAATCTCGTTAAGTTAGGAGTAGGGTATGCGTACATTGCACCCTTTTCAAATACCACTTGTGAGACTATACTAGGTATGTTGGTAATAAGCATATAAATAAGTCCAAACACATCACCAGTCCCCTAAAGTTGACACCAATATTCACTTATGCTGACATAGTGTGGTGAGTGTAATACACTCAAATTCAAGCACTTGAAGACTTATTTAGCCTATTTTCACTTTATTTTTCTCTTCTTTCTCTCTATTTTTTCAACCAACTAACTCACACCATTTTTTCAAGATCAAGTTTCTTTAATGGTACTCCCAACATCCTCTATCTCTTATAGAAAAATTTATTTGAAATCTTTTTTCATATTTATTCTAACACTAACATAAAAAGTGAAAGAAAAAAAATTAGTCTGAGTAGCTCCTCTAATATTCTAAAGTAGATAAAATTTGTCATCGGCGCAGGCTAAGCTGAGGTAGGATAATGTGCACTGGAAATGGCAACGCGGCGGAACAAAGAAGCTCAGAAGACGATGACAATGGAAACCCAGTAACTAAAATGCATAAAATTATCTCCCTACTAACTTTTGGAGAAAGAAATTGAAGATAAATGCAACAGTTTTTAACTGGATGACTCTTATGGGAAGAAACCTATAATTACAACAGCAACCCTACCCAGATGATTACAATTCTCAAATGTGAGGGCTTCTATGAGCTCGAAAGTGGATAATCCACCACCAAATGACTAGAATTCAGGGAACTCTCCACGCAATAGGGCAATTGGAAACGGTCAGACATTGAGCTATAAACCTTTAAATCAACAAGATGGGAAGATTGTTATCAAGATTACACTGGAGGACATTAAGACAAGCGATGATTACTGGTCCAATGCTCCCATAGGTTATGTATTAGGTGATGCTCTGCATGAGAAGTCGATGGATAATTCTATCACTACGGTATGGAACTTTGTGAAGAAACCCCAAATACTGTATAATGATGGGGGTTATGATGTATACCAATTTGAGTTGATGGAGGATAGAACAGAAGTGTTGCAGGAAGGACCATATGCTTATCATAACAAGCCATTCATACTGAAGCCATGGGCAGTGGATTTTTTGTTTGATAAAGAGGCAATTACCACTATACCATTATGGGAAAATCTCCTGGGATTACTATTGAGATATTGGTCTATTGAGGCTCTAAGCAAACTAGCGAGTGCAATGGGCAAACTACTATACACTGATAAGTACACTACTGATATAAATCATATATCATGTGCAAGAGTGGTGGTGGAGGTTGACATATCACGACCTCTGACTGAGGCCATAGAAATTGAAGCTCTATAAGGAATAATCCAGAAAGAGGTAGACAATGATTGGAGGACCAATCTCTGTAACAAATGCATTCGATATGGGTACTACACTAAGGACTACAGAATGAAGTGAGATCCAAAGCAACTAATCTAGGAGGATGAGGAATTCAAAGAATCACCCAAGCAAATGAAACAAGGTAGAAGAAGGAAAAAAATTATACAAGCATGGCTTGCAAGAGAAGATGGACGACTCCCTCAAACTAATGCAGAGTATGCAGGAAATCCAAGCAAGGAAAGTGCTCCTTCTTCAAGTAGACAAGATGGAACAGCACCAGAAATAAGCCAAGGTAATCTATTTTCACTACTTGCTAAAGCAACTAAGGTTAATGCCAGAACACCAAGGCCAGTTCCTACTGCTAATTATCAGCCTCCATGATTATATTCATATAGAATATGAGCGGTATGAATCAACCCTTTAAACAGAAAGAGGTATTACTCTTTTTGAGAAAGAATAAGATTGAGTTCTTTAGTTGTTTAGAAACTAGAATAAAGAAGGTGAAAGCTAAATTATTTATGACCAAATTCGCTAAAGAATGGGATCATTGTTATAATTATCCTTATGGTGAAAATGGGTGTATATGACAGCTATGGAAGAAACATATTAATGTGAATATTTTACAAATGCATGATAGTATGTTCATTGAAAGATAGAAAACCTGGATAGCAACTTTAAAGCTTTTATCACTATGGTGTATGCTAGAAATGAGGAGCTATAAAAACTACTCTATGACATGAGCTATAGCACATCGGTGCCGGTGTCCAAGACTCTTGGATACTCAGGGGTGATTTCTATAATGTACTAACTACAGATGATAGAGTGGGGCAACCAATTACAAATTCAGAGGTACAAGGATTTAAATACATGATTGACAAATTACAACTTACTCCTCTTAGATCAAACAGTTGTCTCTACACTTGGTGCAACAAGCAACAAGGGACTAATAGAGTATATAGCACGATAGATTAGGTACTTGGAAATTTTGAATGGTTACAACAGTTTGGATATACTGAGGTAGATTACATGGTGCCAGGTGTTTCTGACCACTTCTCTGTTGTGACCCGGTATATGTAGAAGGCTAGCTTTCATCCAAAATTTTTTAGGTTATATGTCATTGTCATTGAGCATCGTAACTTTCAAGAGATATTAAATCAAGTATGGCAAGTACCTACTGAGGGTCATACAATCATGATTATCTAGAATAAGCTGAAACAATTGAAAATAACACTAAAGAGCTTGAATGCTTACATAGCCTCTTATGATCAAAAATTAAATCAAGAAATGCAACAACTAGAAACAGTAAAAGCACATATTACAACACAACTGTTTGATCAGTCACTATTCGATCAACATAAAGCTATTTTAGTAGAAATACATAAGTGGAGTCTAGTAAAAGAAAAAGTGTTGAGACAAAAATCTAGAGCATGTCCAAAAGTGGAGTCTAGTAAAAGAGAAAGTGTTGACACAAAAAATCTAGAGCATGTTGGATTGAATGTGGGGTGCAATTACAAAGTGTTTCCATGCTCAGCTGAAAATCAGAACTACTCACAACACTATTTCATAAGTCTACATTGATAATGGGGTAAAAATTACTGATCCTTAGGAAGTTGAAAATAAATTTCTCTCATTTTTCACATCACTTATAGGGCAGAAAGCAAAGTAATTGCCTTGTCTTGATTCGCTGGTGGTAAAGTAAGGGCCCTGCCTAAATAGAGACAAGTAACTGGTGCTAATAGAAGAGGTGAATATAGAGGAGATAAAGCAAGATATAAAATATATGCCACATAATAAGATCCCAGGAGTAGATGAATACCCTATTGAATTCTCTAAAACTAACTGGGAACTGGTTAAAGGAAGGGTTTATAAAATTGTGAAGCAATTCTTTTTAAAAAGCAAGTTATTAAAGGCTTGGAATTGTATTTCAATCACCGTAATACCTAAAGTACCTTCACCTACTAAAGTGAAGGACTTTAGACCTATAGCTTATTGTAAAACCATGTATAAGGTGGTTGTAAAAATCCTTACCAACAGAATGAAAAAAGGTATTGAATGGTATAATTGGAGGGTCACAATATAAATTTATAGAGGGGGAACATATCAGACAACATACTTTTGAGCCATGATCTATTCAAACGGTACACAAGGAAATAGATATCCCCAAGGTGTGTACTAAAGGTCGATAAAAAAAGGCTTATGATACACTTGAATGGAGTTTTCTGCAAGCCATGACACAGAGCTGGGATTTTCTCAAAATTTTATCAATGGGTAATGAAGTATGTATCTACAATATCCTATTCTTTGATGCTAAATGGGGGTCTTACAAAGCCTTTCTAGGATAGAAGAGGGTTGAGATAGGGTGATCCTATGTCACTATATTTTTTTGTTATAGCCATAGAATATTACATACAGAAATGATACAGATAGCTCTAAATAAACAATTCAGCTTCCATCCAAGATGCAAAAGATTTGGTCTAATCCATATGTGTTTTGCTGATGATTTATTAATGTTTTGTAGGGTTGATATTGCATTTATATCATTGCTTCAAGACTTTTTTTATAAATTTTCATGTGTCACTAGGTTGAAAGCCAATATAGAAAAGAGTTCCATCTATATGGCAGGTGTTATAGGTAATCTAAAAGTTGATATTCTACAACGTTTGGGGTATGTGGAAGTAAGTTTGCCTTTCAAGTACTTGGGAGTGCCCCACTTCATAAAGAAACTGACTATTTCACAATGCCTATCATTAGTAGAGAAATTCGCTGCTAGAATAAACTGTTGATCAGCAAAACTGTTATCATATGCTAGTCGATTACAGCTTATAAAGGTTATTTTGTTTGGTATGCAAAGTTACTGGGCCTAAATTTTTGTTCTACCTAAAAAGATAATTAAAATGTTGGAAGTAGTGTACAAGTCATTTCTCTGGACAGGTCAAAGTGAATTATCCAAGAAGGCATTAGTAGCTAGGGAAAAAATATGTCAAGCAGAAACTGCAGGTGGCCTGAATGTTATTGATCTCAAATTGTGGAATAAAGCAGCCATTCTGAAGTATTTATGGGTTATTTTCATGAAAAAAGATATACTATGGATTAGATGGGTGCACTATTACTACATAAAGTAGACCAAGTTATAGGACCTAACAAGTCCCAAGAATGCAGCTTGGGTAGTGAAGAAAATCATTTATAGTGGGAAGTTTCTCATATCTCAACATTTCTACGAGGGGTCAATATATCATACCCGGGGAAGCTTGGTGCAGGGTGACAAATTCAAAATCAAAAGAGCTTATAAAGCAATTCAGCCTCAGCTGCTTAAGATGGCATGGAAGAATATCATACTTTCCTAGGATGGCATGGAAGAATATCATACTTCATAAGATGGTACGTCCTAGATTTAAGTTCCACCTATGGCTTGCAGTATAAAAGAGAGTAGCTACAGTTGATAGGCTTCAGAAGATTAGAGTGTAAGTTCCTATGAGTTGTATCTTCTGTGACCAAGAAGTGGAAACATTTGACCATCTATTTTTCAGATGTCTTTACAGCAAGAAGATATGAAGTAAACTACTTACATGGATGGGAGCTAACAAATGTGTAGGTACATGGTATCAAGAGGTGGAATGAATATACAAAATAGATTAAAAAAAAAAAGAGTTGCTTTCGCTGAGATAATTAGTTGTGTAACTGTAGTGGTGGTATATAGCATTTACAGAGATTGGAATACTATGAGATTCCAGAATGGCAGAGTTGATGCCACCAAAACCTATCATGACATAGCCATGCACCTGCGCATTCAAGGAAGGAATAAAGCTTCGTAGCAGAACAAGCTACACCTGCTGAATCATTTTCCATAGGAGAATGTAAATTTTGTCAATTTGTAATTTGATTATGTTTATTCGAAACTCTGTAGTTGCATAGATAGATAGCATAGTCCATAGGTAGCAAAAATGAGAGGTAGATGGTCATCTTCTAACCGATTATGTAATGAATCACTTTTTGATTAATGAATGAAATCTATTAATTAAAAAAATTGTCTGAAAACATATGTATGAGAAAATTAAAATAAATAAAATTGAGGTCCTCAATGCTTCTTTGGAGGATGAAGTCTTCTTCTTAATGTTTTGTTCAACTTCTCCCTTTTGCTTTACTAATGATTTTGATTTTTTTTCTAAAAAAATAGTAAATTATGGACAAATCCTAGAATTTCTTGAAAGGAATTAGCAAAAAAATAATGGATGTTGATGTCGGCATAAAAAATTTCTTGATATGAGTTGAGATTGTCAATCTAAAATTTCAAATTTCACAAGAAGAAAAAGAATACTTATATGTCCATTTTTAATGAGTGATAAAAAAATAGGTTCATTTTTGTTTTAGAATTTGTTTGAGATAGAAGAGAGAATTAAGAAAGAACAGAGTGTAAAAAATAACTTCAAATAAATTTTTTCTAGGATATAGAGAAAGTTTGAAGGTATGGAGGAGGATCGAAGGTTGTTCTTCAAAAAACGAAAAAAAATGTAGAGGTGTTGGAGAAGACGATCTTACGGGGGTGGGGGTAAAATATTTTAAAATATTGTAACTTTTTAAAACTTAAAATTTCACATGTAATTATTTAATTTGTTGTTTGTAACGTCGTCAGCGATGTATTACTTTCCTAATTTATTTTATTGGTTGTCAAAAAGGTGTCAAAATGACACATTGAAAGCCTACATGAGGTGTTTAAAATGAGCTATGTTTGGTTGAAGTGCATAAATGCAAATTAATATCAACTTTACGGAATTGATGATGTATTTGACCTATAACTCTTTCTCTCTCTCTCTCTCTCTATATATATATATATATATATATATATATATAGGGATCATTGGAGGATGCTGATGTGGCATGCTTCAATGATTAGCAAATATAATTATTTTTTTCTGGATTTTTTGAGTTATTTTTTTAATTTTTATTTATTTATCATCTATTTATTTAAGTATAAATAACAGAAATACCAACCCTTTTGGAAGAAATTATACTTTCTCCCACTTTTTAAATTATTTTACTCTCTCTCCCTATTAATATATATAACATAGTCGACATATACATAGCATTCTGTGTATATTTTGGAATTTTTGTAATATGTTTAGAGAATTGAGATTTTTTGTAATATTGAAAATATAAGTGGTGTATTTATGTAATTTTTAATATTTTTTTTATTAATTAACTTATTAATTGTCCTTTGTCATGCATCATTAACCAAAAAAAATCCTCCAAAGAAAATCACTATACAGTCGCGTCTTTTGGGTTTTATGGGTTGCTACCTGAAAAGTCATTTTTTTCCTTCTTGATTCTCAACTCTACCATCGATTTGTTGTCGACGCCCATCCTTCCACTCTTATTCTTCCTCCTTTTATTTTGGCTATAAGAGAAACAATGAGACTATAAATATTTGACGGTAAGGATAGTCATTTTTTGGTAAATTGAGATTTAATTTTTTTTGTCCTAATTTTTGGATATTTTTATGTTATGTGATGCTATGTCATTTTTTTGTCATTGACGATCATGAACTTACAGTGAAAACTACGACTTTAGAATTTTTTCACCTGCATTTTCACGTTGTTTGAAGTAATTTTGAGACTGTTTGGTGGCCTTTTTTTGTCAAATTCAATTTTTTAAAAAGAATACTAATTGAATAATGATAAAACAAATGGACATGTTATGGACAAAGGATGAACATGAAGAATAATGGATCCACTATTTTTTGGGGGTGACTTTTCATGTCACAATCGAACCTATGGAATGAGTGATTAAAGATGCGCCAACTTCCAGTCCTCTCAACTTATAAGATGACTCTCTCTGGATAGTCCCCCATTCACTTATGCTTAACCGGATTTTTTTGTTAAGTTGCTTCAAACAATTCATTCTTTAGTTATGATTGAATTTTCTATTAGCAATGTGTCTGAAACATTGAATTTAAAAATGGCAGTAAGATACCTGTGAGATCAAGTGCTCATAAAGTTATGCTGAAACATTTTCATGGGTTCGGCTATAATTTTCCTGCTTTAGTATATTCAGTTGTGAACATTTTCATTCAGAAGTCACCTATTTCTTTGTTGATTGTTATATTAATTTTTTGTAACTGCATACTACAATAATAACTGAATTAATTCTCTAACAAGTTGTGATTGGTGATATGAATCTCAAGCAATTTGTCATCTTCTATTAGTTATCTGAAAAAAAATCAGTGCAATATGCTTTTCTTATTTTATCAAGATTTTAGTTTGGTGCATTAATTATAAGTTTTTTTTATTTCAGGCTGTAAAAGCAAGACAATTTGTTCATGTTTTAAAAATTCTACCTCAAATAGAGGAGAAGGAAATTGTCTTGCAACGTCATATGTTCAAACCCCAATTTTCAATATACATTTTTATCATCTGCTGGTTATATACCTAATATTGAATACTGAAATTGAGCATGCATTGCACATTAGTTCATAGTTGTACCTTTCTGTCTTTAATTTATCAACTGTTTTTTATCTGCATCTTTTTGCTTATTTTCCCCTACTCTTTTCTAAGTGGCGCAAACTCTTTCCTTTTGATACTGTATTCACGTCAAATTCTCTAAAAATACATTATTTTTGGAGAATTCAACATGCACCCATTGATATTTTTAAAGAGCCCGAGCAACAAGCTCTTATAAAAATAGCTATTACTCCAATTTTAACATGTTAATTAAGTTTCTCTAATAATCTGCTCATCCTATTCCATTACTAATATTCTCTATTAAGAATATATAATGGATTCAATGAAGCAACTTACCTTTTTTTTAAAAAATGTAAAATAGAAGTACACTAATCACTCTCTTCTCAGTTTCATTTACTGTGTTCTTATATATAGAGCTTAAGTGAGTTGAGAGTGTTCTGAAATCATGAAGTCACATTCAGATCAAAGGGATAGAACAACACTGTCCAATTATATCATCACTTCGCCCAAAAAATTCAACACATCCAACATCATTTAAACCTCTTGATTTTCCCAAATTTAAAAAAAAAAATGTTGATTTATAAAGTTGTTTGCTTTACATCCTGTTTTTCCTGCAATGCTATGAAAGATCAGGGTTTTTTTTACATCAGTGATCAGATTAATATAAGTTGAGTTTTTCTTTATATTGTTTTTTGCATATGATTGCATATGGTTAATTGTTTCTACTCCTCAAGATGTTGCTTTAATGGATGCTCGCGAAGCGGTGAAAATATTCTCTTAATGTGCCAAAAAAAATGTTCTCTCAATGTGCTAGGTATGATTTTTACAGAACCTTTTATTTACGAGCGGAAGGTACCGTAGAAATTTAAAATTGTAAGTTGTCAAATTTTATTGGCTTGATTTTTTATTTGTACGTGCTATTTTTTACTTCCTAATTCGTTGGGTTTGGGTTGAGTTAGCTGACTTTTTCTTTTTTATTTTCTTATACTTTGATTTCAAAATATTGCGTAAAGTCGAACTTGCGGTTTTCTTTTAAATTTTTTCACTTCTAGCCTAATTTCAATTTGGGAGGAAAGTAGTTGACTTTATGATGTCTACTGGGAAATGCTATGACATTTCTAGTCGGATCATAATCTAAGTTCAAATAAGTTGGATATTTCAATGAGTTTTTTAAAGGTATTATTGATCAAGATGTTGCTTTAATGGATGCTCACAAAGCGGTGAAAATATTCTCTCAAGGAGCCAGAAAAATGTTCTCTTAATGTGCCAGGTATGATCTTTACTGAATCTTCTATTTACGAGCGAAATGTACCATAGAAACTTAAAATTATAGGTTGTCAAATTTTATTGGCTTGATTTTTGTTTGAACGTGCTCTTTTTACTTCCTAATTCATTGGGTCTGGGTAGAGTTAATTGACTTTTTCTTTTTTATTTTCTTATACTCTGATTTCAAAAGGAATATTGCATAAAGACGAACTTTTGATTTTCTTTTCAATTTTTTCCTAATTTAAGTTTGGGAGGAAAGTAGTTGACTTTATGATGTCTATTGCTGAAATGCTATGACATTTCTGATCGGATCATAATATAAGTTCAAATAAGTTGAATCCTTCAATTAGATTTTTTAAATATATTATTCATCAAAGCTTTGATTGTTGAAGTTACGCGGAGGAATTTGTTAAAGCCTTTCTCCAATTTATGGAGAAATGTGTAAATCATTCATGAACAGGAAGCAACACGATCAAAAAGCCCTCCTGGTATTCAAACATTATGTGTTGTGGGCACAACACTTTCGAAGATCAAATGCACCTCGGCAACGAATCTTTATGTTATTTGGATCCGCTCTTGCTATAACAGAACAAAAGAAACATCATATTCAAGAGTACCATGAGAAATCTAAGTTGGTGAGTATTCCAGTTGAAGAAACATATGATCAGTGAGAGTTACTTTTTCAATTGGTCTTTCGTATCATGCAGAAGCAGCGTAGAATACTGTCCAAGGATAAGTATTTTCTAACTTATCTATTCATATTCGAGAAAATCGTAAAATAATCCGTTATTTGGGGCATAGACTTAAAACCATCATTATTTTATGAGGAGCACTAAAAATTCTCATTATTTGTTAATTGTGGGACATCAACCTAGTGGTGTGGTGTATCTACGAGGTAAATTTTACTTTGTGATGTTGACTCATGTTTTGTTGGTATTTCCTTTATTCCTTTATTTTACATTCTTCACTTATGCTTGATTTTTGTGGGCTTCCTCTGCTTCGCCTATGTAAGTTCAACAAAGTTTTTCTCAGACTGAGATTGTTTTTCAATCGTTACCCAGACTGAGAAAATTGTTTCAAAACGAAGATAGAATATTGATCAGGTAACTTTCTCAATTAGGAATGCCATCTATATATCTTCTCCAGTTTTCTTTTCTATTGATGTGTGTAAGTCTCTTTAATGACTCTTTGCACTCAATCGATTGTTACTATTGATCCAACCTTTCCAGTTATCAATTTCAATTTTCAATTACACATTAAATGATACAATAAAGAAGAAGAACTAGAAAAGGATTCAAAAAACGTCACTTGGGAGAGCCTCCCGTGTGCAATAATGCTTGTGCGAGTGAATGGTGTGTGCGTCTATGAAGGACAGAGCTCCTTTGTTTTCCCTTTGTTTAAATGTACGCAAACTAGATCTAGAGGAATTTATGAAGGACGGGTCTCAAAATGATTAAAAGAAGATGTCATTACCAAGAAAAGACGGTGGTGCAACTATTGAAGTGGCAAAAGTTACTATGGTATAGCTGAGCCGGAGGTGCGGACGAAGAAAATTGATGTTGTTTGACGATTTAAATACTAAGTTGTTGCTGCTGGAATATACATACACTTATTATAAGAAGGTAAATTTCTATTGCAGTTGACAAAGGTTAAAAAGTTAGCATCTTCTACATTCGATTGTAGTCTAAGTTCATCTACGTTCAAATTTTAATTAAAATCTTTGTATATATTGGATGTATGTAGAATTAATTTTATATATGCATATAAATAATACAGTTTTATCTTTTTTTATCTTTATAAGTCTATACTAAATCATTTCTAAGTTAATATGTCGAATGTGATAACCATGCGAAGCGCAGCAATTTGACTAGTAATAATATATGACATATTGATGGAACATTTACCTTAGGTGCATTGATAGTTAAATAATTTTTCATCATTTATGATATATAGAAAGTTACTTGGCTTAACTTTCAAATTAATTCCTTTGACTACAAATTTCTTGTTAACACTACCCCAAGAGGCTAGTATTCATAGCATCGCCTAATTATGTTCGATAATAAGTTTTCCCTTTTATGAAAAAATGTAATCCATATGTATACAAAAATGACAGAGAGAATAGATATAATCCATACGTCTATACAACAGACATTTCACAAGAATTGGTACTATAAAACTTTGAAGGAAATACAATAGGATAAGATTTTTATTGGAGCATCAAGCATTGCAGGAGGGGTTTTTCAAACCCTGTGGTGAAAATTTTGGATCGGTCATTGATAGCTACTTCACTTCATCTCGGTTTTGATTGCGCTAACCAATTGATCAAAGGCCTCTCCCCATGCATTCTTCATGTCAACGCTCCATATCTCTGGAGTTGCTTCTTTGATTGTCTCACACAAGGCATATTTTGTTACCTGAAATTTCCATCATGTATTCTTCTTACATGTCAAATGAATCATATAACAACAACCCCGTATGAAGTTTGGGAAGCTAGAATTGAGTTCATTAAATACTATACCTTCCTTGAAAGGTAGAGAGGTTATTCTTATAGATCATTGACTTAAAGGAAAACATGCTAGAACAATTAACCAAAAAGAAAGAAATATTACAAAAGTGAAAAAATCATGACAAAATACAATAGAAAGCATGTCAAACCACCCTAAGTAGGCGTTTGGCCATGAAATTTTTTTCACTTTTTTCGAAAAATTATTTCACTTTGGTGATCAAAAAAGTAAAAATTAGTGATGTTTGGTCATAAAAATTATTTCACTTTAATGAAAACATTTTTGAAAAAGTGAAAACAAGTGATTTTAATTTTTTTTTTCACTTTCACTCCTCTCACAAAAAGTTAAAAACAACTCCATTCTATATTTATGGTCAACTCTAACTTCAACTCCAACTCCAACTCCAGAAAATTATTGTTTTCATGATCAAACGAGGCAAAAAAATAATAACTATAACAAAATAACATAACAATCAAAGCACAAAAAACATCAAATAGTAATAGACATCAACGGACAACAAACTACAAAATAATACAATCGACAGGTGTGAAATCTAGAATCATTATTATAAAAATAATAAATTTGGTATGCCAAAGTAATATATTTCAAATATATTAAGAAATTTTGTATATACCTCGAAATGCTCATCAACCACACCATATTTCAAGTGCGTCGCACCTAACTTTTTGAGAGTGGAATCCCTCACCACAACCTTTCCGGCTTTCCTAAGTTGAACCGCCGCTTCACAAGTCTGCCATAAAACAAACAAACAAATTAATAAAGAGAAAAAAAAATATTGTCACTATGGACCAATAGTAGTATATGTTACGAAAGGTGAAAGAAATTTTTTATATTCTTTTAGCGTATTTTGGTTTGGTATAACAAGCTAAGTAATATGCTTTCAGGTTATTAGTATTTTATTTTTATAAAAGATACTCCTTCAATTTTTATTTGTTTGCCATAGTTTAACCAGATTTAGAGTTTATGAATAGATGATCCAATGCTGTTGACTGATTTGGTCTACAAAATAGTCAACTAATGTATTGATTTTGTAGATCTAACTATAAGACATATACTTTAAACATATTTTATACATTCATTTACATAAGAGATACACACTATTAATATTTAGGTTTTGTTTATTTGAACTAGCGTCAGTAATTAAGTTTGGCCGACTGGCCAAAAATAAAAGAAACTTGTTCTAAGAAAGAAAGAAAAATTTTAAATTTTGTGATTTTAAATTAAATAGGCGTTTGGCCATAAATTTTTTAATTTTTTTTTGTAAAATTATTTCACTATAGTGAAAAAATAAAAATAAGAAAATTTTTTTCACAAAATTTCAAAAACTACTCCAATTTATATTCTTCGTCAACTCCGACTTCAACTCCACCTCCAAAAACTTTATATAATATAATGTATCAAAATTTATTTCAATCTTCTGATCTAAAAGCATGTCAAATGGAGTGGAGAGGGTAGATGGGTTGAGAAGATGTACTAAAACGTTCTTTGAATTTTGTGATTTTATACTTTATCATATATGATATTTGAATTATAGGAACGCCCTAGTAGTGAAAGAAAAAAAAGAGTAAATAATGGCATTGTACATACCAGGTATTTGAATTATTGGAACACCCTAGTAATGAAAGAAAGAAAGACTAAATAATGGCATTGTACATACCATGACAAGGACAGATTTAGCATGGATCTTGAGTTTAGGATTTTGGTCCAAGGGCACATCTGAATCTTTGAGGAATGAAAACAGTTTTTTAGCTGATGGTGCTATCTCAAATATCTTGAGAAAGAATTTGAGACCCCATTCACCAGCATCCTTCTTCATTGAGTTCCATGACTTGACTACCAAAGCTTCTTGTTCTTCTGTAAAGCTACTCATAATGATCAAACTTTAGAATAAAAATCAGTATGTAGGGAAATTAACTTAATTTGGTTACTGGAAGTTAACATTGGTGTGTGCGCCTATATATACAAGCTAGTGGGGCCCAGGGGATTAACCTTTACTGGTGATGAAGAGCCATTTCTTGTGGCACAAATAAGTATCCAAGTTGAATAAGCAAGTTGGGGTAAAAAAAATCAAAACTGGGGGCTTGCCTACATCGCTATTGGAGGCTGAACGTGGTATTTTTTGGGTTGCTTTTGTGAGCTGTGGTGAGCCATGCCGTAAATAACTACTATACTTCTTTTCCTCAATGTATCTGACATAGTTTGAATTTTGAGTGTTAAATTATTTAATTTTAATTTTTAATTTGAACATAAAATATTTTGAACTAAATTTATATATTTAAAAATTATGTAAAAAGTATTATAAGTTATATAATTAATAATTTAAAATAATTAAATATATATGAAAAAGTTTCAATTAAAAATAAACTTATTTGAATCTCAAAATCTGAAAGGTGTCACATAAATTGACAAAAAGAAAGAACTATTTCAAAAAAAAAAAAAAATAGTACTCTAGATCTTTCCGTTCCAATTTAAGAGGTAATTTGATACGACAGATAAGAGATGATAATTTTAGGAGAAAATAGAGAAGCATTTTATTCTACTTTTGGTACGTTAGGGATATTACAATTCTGAGATTATTTATCCTAACATTTTTACTATAATAGGATAACTTACTTTATATATATTACTCTTAGGGGTCGTTTGGTACAGTGTATTGGCAAAAATAATGCATGTATTAATTAATGTATATTATGAATACCTTGTGTGGTACAATTTTTAGTCAATGTATAACTAATGCATTCTATTGTGTATAAAGGTGTGTATTACTAATACCACCCATTTTCAATGTATTAGTAATGCAAAGTCTTTAATACATGCATTAACTTATTAAATGGCCTTAATACCCCTAAATTTCTTTCTCAAAATATTTCACCATTTCTTTTTCCGCCATTTTAATTCACAGTAGTGAAGCTTTTCAAAATATTTCATAATTTTTTTCCCACCATTTTAATCTACAATAATGAATAATTGATTTAAATAATTGTAACATATTTTTGCTTTACTTCGAGGGTCTTTAAAAAGATTGAAAAAAAATGGAGACTATTTTTTAATTTTACGTCTTATATTTTATGTTTGTTTCGACTATGTTAATCCGTTGGCATAATATTTCATGTGCAAAGACGAATGTCTTGCAATTAATCCGAAACCTCTATATACTAGTTCAATAGTACTAATTATATTTGAGATGGCAAAAAAATTTTGTTGCAAAAAAGTGTACAAAATCAAAGAAGGGTATTTTTGTAAACAAACATTTCTTTTATAGAAATTATATAAGATGTATCATTTCTTATACATCAAACCAAACAATGTATAAGAAATAATACATGCATAACTAATACAAGCATAAGTAATACAGATATTGCTAATGCAAGCATTACTAATACACTATATTTTGCATTAATCTTATACACTCTACCAAACGACCCCTTATAATTTCTACTATACAGAAGAGTTACTATACAGAAAGTCACCAAAGGAGCGACCAAGGGTAAAATAAATTTATCCAATAAAAGATCTTCCGTTGTTACTGTTTATCTTTGTTCTTATTATTATCTGTTTCTCGATCTTTCCTAATCTCTTTTGTTCTTTCCTTTTCTTTCGAATTCAAATTCAACACTGGAGTTTCACCTCACAATACTTAACAACTCTAAATTCAAACTGCAATTTATATGTACGTGTATATTTAGAATTTCTTGAGAAAGTAGGGTAGTTGAACTAATGATAATGAATATTCAGATATTATCTGTTTGGATCATTGACATGAGTTGATCCTTTTTATCGCGGGGTGGTGATCCACTGGATTTTAATTAGGAAATGCTACTTTAGTTAGTAGGGAGTGGATGAACTTCAGAGTTACCACTAGGTGATGGTTTCATCCACTACAGTAATTGTGAGTGCTAGAGTTCATTTTAGTTACATTGTCTTTATCTTAAAAAGGTTAAGCATAAATTATCCTTGTAGAGGAAGTTCAGCAGATTTTGATTTTTATTAGTTTAGGCTCGCAGAAAAATGATCATATTCAATCTTTTTGGACTTTCAAAGTTTTTTTTTCTAAAAATCCCCAAATTCATCCACCCGAAACCTCACTTCCATAAAATAGTACTAATTTCTTTTTTTTGTTGTACTAATTTCTATATTAATGTTGGTTATTTTGATGTATTAGTGAAAAAAAAATAGTTTGATTTTTGTTGAACGAAAGAACAAAGGGACTTATGGCAGATGGTGGGAAGGTGGTTAAGCATTCCAAGTATAAATCATCAGTCAAAGTAAATGGTATGTCCATTATGATTATTCGCATTGTTAGTTATGTTGTGTTATGATTGAGTTGTATTATTATTTTCTATGTGCAAAAAAAGGATAGCTAGATAAACTAACACTTAACCAAAATAGAGCTAATAGATAGCAAGGATTTCCATTTATTTAAGTATTATTGGACAGAGTTACCAAGTATTCCATTTATTTAAGTATTATTGGACAGAGTTACCAAGTAATTGTTCTGCTGGAAATTAGTAGGTACCTTATGATGGTAGGAGGTACCCATGTAATTAGTGAAAATACTGAAAATTAGCAGGTTCATGTATTAGTGAAAAATAGTTTGATTTTTGAACGAACAAACACACACTATGGCATATGGGAAGGTGGTTAGGCGTGCTAAGTATAAATCTTTAAGTCAAGGTCCCTGGTGTCCTTGATGTTTTTAAGTTGGTATTTTACTTCCATTTCCTTTTGATTATTCACATTTTATGTCATGATTCTGAGTTGTATGATTGTTTTCTATGTGCGAAAAAAAAAAAACTCGATAAACTAAAGCTCCTACTGTGTGAGTCTGGTGTATTGTGCGTAATCGTACATTGCATTTATGTAAGAGATGCTCCCATGGCTTGAAGCTGTGACACTATTTACTATGCCCAAGTCGAAGAGAAATAAACAGTAGTAACAATAACATTAGTCCCAAATAGAGTTGATAGATAGCAAGGATTTCTACTTGTCCAAGCCCTGACGGACAGAGTTACATGATAACCGTGATGGTGAGAAGTAGCAGATACCTTATGCTGGTGGGTGGTGCCCATGCAAGTAGTTGAAGTGAGCACAAACCGACCCTGATATAATGGTTATACAAGAAAATAGACCCAGACTGATATAGAGGATTAAGAGATGTTGAGACATTCACCTATTGGCAACATAAAAAGATATTTTTATTTGTTGTGTATTTATGTATTAGCCTCAGATAGGAAGTAGCAATTTTCGGGGAAGAATCACATTTGGATTGTACAGTTAATTTTTCTTTTGTTAATCCTTTCATTTGTTTTATTAATGTTGTGAAAAGGTAAGTATTTTTCTTCTTTTGTAATGTTAAACTAAATGTTTATATTCGTTTTCAAAACTTAGCTAATACTTAGCTAATAACTTATACTTCACCAAATGACCCTTGATAGTTGAGTGATTCATGAACTAAGTGGGAGAATAGATGTGAATGGTCTTTGGTGTGAAACTCTTGTCAAGGTGAGAATAGGTGTGAATGGTCTTTGGTGTGAAACTCCTGTCAAGGTATTGTATTTTAATTACATTGTAGTCGTAAGAAATTATGTTATGAGTTAAGAAGAGTATGTTAATTCCTTAATTTGTGTACTGTTAAATCCAAACGACATTCAGAGTATGCTTCATAGAGTAACTTTTTCTATTTTTTTTGCTATTAAGATCCAAGATTGAGAAAGAAATCAATTTATATCTTCGGTTAATTTTACTTTGGTGGAACTAATACAGGTCTAATCAAGAGCCTGCTTGTTTTTTGATATAGTAACTTATACCTCACAATAAATGATTCATTAGAGTTGAGTGATTCATGAACCAAGTGGGGGAATAGGTGTGAATGGTCTTTGTTTTCAAGGTGTTGTTTTTGATTATGTAGTACTCGTGAGTAATTATATTCGGAGTTAAAACTATCATGTTGATTGCTTAATTTGTGTATTTGAAAATCCAAATGATATTCAGAGTCTGCTTCATAGAGTAACTTTTCTATTTTTTCGTTGATAGAGAAAACAACTAACAATAACATATCTGGTATAATTTGACAAATAGATGTGAGAAGGATAGAGTATCTTTATTAATCCTTATGAAATTCTAATAATTTATATATCTTGAATAGAGGAAATAGGTAACTTGAAGGCTAGGGCATATGATGATCAATGTAAAGCCAATTGCCATAAAACTATTATTTTTCGATGGTTCTCCAAACCTTAGTTGTCCTCAGGTAATTTAACAAAATTTCTTTCATTTAATCGAATTATTTTATGTGGCAGTTGTGTTTCAGTGT
Organism: Capsicum annuum; assembly: GCF_002878395.1. Lineage (NCBI taxonomy): Eukaryota > Viridiplantae > Streptophyta > Magnoliopsida > Solanales > Solanaceae > Capsicum > Capsicum annuum. Next base: position 32,904,927 of record NC_061117.1, read on the forward strand.
TTAGATATTTTTGTTGACTTGTTCTTATTGTTACTTTCGCTGCAGATAAAAAAGAGAAATTAATGCATTCAATTTTTCTGGATTAAAAGAGCTGGTGGAGAAAGCTTTATCTTTTGTGAAAAATTTCAATTGAATTGTTGTTGTCATAGTTCATTCTGTTGATTTGGAGATGTGCTTCGCATTGAATTGAAAATAAGAGTGATTTGAGGGAATAATCTCGAATTTACATATGGCTTCATAGGATCATTTTGATAAAGTTACAAATATCTCCCAGCTTACTGGCATATATGCAGTGAGACTAATTGGGATGATTGTCAAAGCTGCTACCACTGCCCGGATGCACAAGACAAATTGCAGGCAGTTTGCATAGAATCTTAAGTTAATTGGAAACTTATATGAGAAGCTCAAGATTACTGAACTTAAGAGGTATCCGAAAACTCGAGATCCATTGGAACACCTTGAAGATGCATTAACGAGGTCTTATATATTATTCAAGAGCTACCAGGACCGGAGGTATCTTTATCTATTGGCTATGAGGTAGAACATTAAATACCAGTTTTGCAGGTTCAGAATGAGATTGATCAATACTTGAAGATTATTCCTCTTATCACTTTGGTGGATAATGCACGAGTCAGGGGATAGTAACCTTTCACTTTTTGTCCATAGTGTTTGACCTTCAGCTTTATATATGCTTTCGTTATCTGTTTGTTTCATTGCTCTTCCATCTTAAGATCTACATCTGTTCTTTCTCATTTTTGTTGGTGACATGGTAAAGATATATTCGAGTTTGATAAGTTCATGTTTTGAAGCCAGAATAGTTGGTTAATTTCAACTCTTGGTTAGGTAGCCTTGCTGGACTTTTAGAAAGTGAAGCTATTTTAGATCTTTTTTTTTTCATTTTTTGGATACTGGTGGTGTCTGACTAGCTTGAATTAAGTACCTGCTATCTCCCGCCATTGCACATCTATCTGGTAACTCTTCCCATGTAGGCTTAGGGAGATGAGAACTAATCACTTGACTTTTTTTCGCACCAAGATCCTTATCCTAGTATCCTAGGCTTCACACAAACTTCATTGATCACTTAACCACATCCTAAACCCTTAACTATTTTGAGTTTATTACAATAATAAATGGGCAGTAGTGTTGCTTTGCTATTTCAACAATTTAGGTAGAATCACTTTTCTCTAACGGTGAGAACTTTTTATCACCTTTGAGTTGGAGAAAATTGCACTAGTTATAAGATAGTGCATCTGTTACAATAAGAGTAACCTGCTGCTTAACCTAATATTTTTGTTCTTCTAATATCAACTCAAGATTGTTTAAGTTTATTTGACTGCAGTCTCTTATAACTGGAAAGAAAGAATAATTTGAGAAGTTAAAGCGCTGAGTTTCAATAAATTAAACACGACTCACTCCCAGATTAGTTATTATCTATACATGTCCTTATATCAATATTTAGAGGATCCATTACATTTAAACTATGGCACCCCATCAATGGATTATGGCACTTGATAAGAAAGAGTAATATAAGATATCCCTATTGCAATATTCAGAGGATTCCTAATAGTGAGACTATGTCACCCCTTTCAAGTGGAATATGGCACTTGATAAACCTGCGTGTTGACTATATTCATTTGTGTTCTTTTAAGTAAAGGTTAGGTGTTTTGTTTTAATAGGATTGTGTTTTAAATAAAGGTCAGGTGTTTTGTTTCAATAGAATCACGGGTTCTAGCTGTGGAAACAACCTCTTGCAGAAATGCACTGCACAAAATAAACCCTTGTGGTTTAGCCCTTCCTCCTGTGCATAGCAGGAGCTTGATGCACTAGGCGGCCCATTTTTTTGGGTTTCTCTTTTGGTGTAAAGAGGCCCTTTGCAGATGTAGATTCTGTGTAATGGACATTATTGGGTTATTGTAACCAGTCCAGGAATAGGTTTTCCATTTTTTGGGGTTCCCGTGACTATGTTTCATTTAGCATAGTCTTTGTGCTGAGGGATACTCTTTTGATATATAACACATTACCTTCTTCCGAGAAAAAAATTACCAGCTCAGTCATCGAGAAGTACATGCCGATTCTTTTAAATACTCCTAAATGTTCACTATGAGTAGAAGAATCACTGAACTCCCTTTAATGACCGTATGATATACTTCATTGTGCCTATTTAATGTAGTTTCAGGCATTAATAGGCATAAGACGATGTATTTAAAATACTTTTGTGTAGTTTTTTTTTTATATATTATTGCACCTATTTAATGTAGTTTCAAGCATTAATAGGCATAAGAGGATGTATTTAACATACTTTTGTGTAGAGTAACAGTCACATCATCTTCTAGAACCTTCGCAGTGGGACAACACCAGAAAAAACCCAATCTCCGACCCGATACCAAACCCGAAAATGCTCCTTCAGGAGACAAAGCTGCTGAAACACTCAATAAGGATCTTCGTACACACACTCTTAAAGAAGATAAGAAGGATAAATCACTTGATGTTGGTTCAAATGGTCGTTCATTATTCACTTCCGCAACTTCTATTTCCGAGCTTACAAAAAAAGATACATGTACTTACATGAAATTCAGGTACATTTTTATCTGGTAAGACATTATTAGACCAGCACCATTGCCTTTAGCTTGAAGCTTTAAACTGTATGTTACAGAAGTATTTTTGAGCTATATGCTTTACAGCTTGTTTGGATGGTTGTTCATATTATATGGTGTTCGTTGGTTTAAATACAATATTTCTTCTGATTATTACTTAAATATTATTATATTGTATAGTTAAATCCTATCGTTAGGTAGTGGCGGAAAGTCTCATTTTTGTAAAGACCGATTTGGTGAGATCGCATTGTTACCTTCTGTTATTTCCTTCTATGGGTACGCAGAATCTGTATATGCAAAACAACAACTTCAACTAAAATTTAAGTATAAACAAGAACACAATGAAGTATATCAAATACCCTCAACACAAGATCAAAATGAAAGTAGATGAAACAGAAATGAATAAGACCATGTCATCCGAATTCACAGACTTTCCTTAAGGAATAATTCCCCTCACTATACCCGAGGTGTAACACCCCAATTTTCTGAACCGAAAGGCTACACGGTGCTTATGACACCGAAGGACCACAAGCTAACCCATGACTGATATCTTTACCTGTGTACTGCAATATATAATGTAATAATGCGGAAAATATGAACATGTAGGTCATAAGGTTCAACTGAATAAAGAATCTGTAAAATAGTAACATCCTTGTGGGTGAAAGATACCCAAAACAACTGAAAAGTGAATCAAATCTAAACTAAATCTGAAAGCCTCTAAATACTGTCTGAATAAGGAGTTGAAAGAACATGTCTCCAACTAACAACGTCTAGCAAAACTGAGATGAAATAATAAATGAAATAAAATAATATCGTATCATCCTCGAATGAAGAGGACTCACTACAACTCTGTATACTGGAATGCAGCTGCTACTGCTGGTCTAAAAGTCATGTCTCTGAACCTATGGTGTAACATGAAAGAAAGCACCATAGCGCAAATGCGTCAGTACAACTGGAGTACTGAGTGTACGAGTAAGGTAGGCTAACGCAAAGGGTTTACATGCATGAATAATGCTAACTGGCTGACTAATATGAATGTAAGAGTACAAACATACATACATAGTAACTGAGATCGTGAGTACGTGATAGCTAAATCTGTATGCTAATACATGGTTTAGTGATAACTGACATGGCTGAAACTGTAGTTCTGATAGCATGGGCGACTATGTCTGACAGTCTTGAATCTGATGAAACTTTCTCAGTCCCGTGCTATAGCTTAATTTGACTATATCTAACAGTCTTGGTATACTAACATCTGAAGAACTGTCTGAATTCTTTTACTGAGACTGAGTCTTAAACTATGGGAGGTAGTTGTTTAACTGACATGCCCCATGTATGCCATTATGACTAAGCTGGGGTCCAATCTCTGCCCCGACTGGAGGGGTGTCAACACAGCGCCACTGGTAAGGAAAGTTGTGAGTGACCCTTACCTGGAAAGTATTCAAAATAAGAGCGGTGGGAACCCTGAACTGACAGGTTAAGCCACCTCATCAACCCTAATCTGACAGGTTAAGATGTCTCAACCTATGCTGGCTACATAGTTCTGGAATGTAAGGATGACTGCTAAGAATCACACCCTAAACTGGTAGGTGAGTTCCCATCCTTGGGTTCACTCGGTACTAACTTATACTCCCATCTGAAGAGACTGAACATCATTCAACTAACTATACATGGACTGATTAACTAACTTCTGTTGACTGACGAAATAGTACTACTATCTGAGAATTAACTGAAATCATGATATTTATGAGGTTTCTTGAGTCACATGACTGAATGAGTTCTATAGATTATAGCTCGACTAAGATTATCGTGACAAAATGACATAACTCTAGGCACACAACTATATTTGTCGGGTACAAATACCCTCGAACTCGATAGAAGAAAAGTGACACACATGACATAACTTGATCACAAGATTGGAGTTCACAATTCATAATATCATAAGTAGGGGATCTTATACTTCATGTAGTTATTCAACATCTTAAACATTGTAGGGATTGCAGGGATATATTTCATGTACATATTATACATATCCATTATCGTACATACTTCATACCACAACAATAGCAACACATCAATAGCATGGAATTCATATTTAAGTATATAGCTAACATAGACTTGTCATTTAGATATCATGGAACCATGTAAACATAAATTCATTACATACCAAGCATTTTACTAAACACCTAGAATGCATTCTTTAAGGCATAGGTGTATTTCATAAATTGCACCATATTACACCACCTAAAGTTCATAGTTTTCAACTAACAACCATATATATTCCATGAAAACACCATTAGATATCATCTTAAAACTTAAACAACAATCATCAACCTGTACATGCTCATATCACCACAAAAGGTTCATAAAATAGTATTTAAAACATGGTTCTTGAGGTCTATGAATGGATTGGATCCACAGATGAACACTACGCATACCTTAGATTAATGATCCGTGAAGATAGTAGTGAAATAAGCTTGGAATTTGAAACCCCCAATTGAAACCTAGACTTGTTCTTGGTTGTTCTTGAGAGAATTTTGATAAAAAGTAATGTAAAGAGTTGATTTGGGGCCTCAATCCCTTGTTTGGGACTTATATAGGGGGAAAGATGACCCAAATACCCCTATAGATACATCATTTAATTTTTGTGAAAATTACCCGATTTGGGCCCCTGGCGCGACGCGGAGACATCGCGTTTCCACCTATTTGTGACCTGGAAACTCACCGTGACATGATGGAATCACGGAGAGACACTGAAAATTAACGAACACCATTTTTGCTAATGGCACGATGCTCCACTGACTGAAATGACGCTGCTGAATCTTTAAATCGCCATAACTTCTTCACTGGGTGTCCGTTTTAGGCAAATTTGGCATCGACGGAAAGCTTATTCAATTCTATACAATTTGGTGGGTATAAATCTGCCAAGATACCACCTATAAACCAAGTTATTCTCATTCAAAAATGAGCTATGTGAAATCACACACGAAAACTTGGTGGATTCAAAAGTTCTTAGCTTGGCTTACTCTAAGTGACTCTTATGAACATGCTTAACACATCATAAGATCTATTATCACTAGAATACTCATCCTAATTCGTGTAATCAAATATGAATCATAGAATAAGAGGGTTCATGTGTAGGAACAACGGTTCATTTTCTAGCTTAGAAATATACGGGGTATTACATGAGGTTATGGAATCTTTCTCCCTAGATAAAATGGCCTTCAATCCAACTATAGTAGTACCTCACATAGGAGGATTCTTAGAACGCACAGAACCTTTTGATTGGTCACAAAGAATATTTGTAAAGAAAAGAAGAGAGTTTTTATTCTGAAAAATTTCATCTCAAAACCTGTGAAGGAAAACAGGTTTATATATCCTAGCAGATGCCTCTTCGAAAAGGTGGAATTGGTTCCCTTAAATGGTGTGATGTTTCTGAAAATGCATGTCTGCAGCATTTTTGCTGAAGTAGTATACCATTTCACCAAACAGTGCACCGGTTCAAAATAGTGCATCACTTCATTGAAGAATTGTATTTATTCAGTCGAAACAGAAATAGTATATCAGTTTAGTGCATGCATCAGTTTAGTCGAAAAGAAATAGTGCATCAGTTTAGAAACAGCGTATCTGTTATTGTTACTGCATACATATAAATGGAGTATGGATCAAATTTCGTCAAATAAAGTTTGTCCAAAAAGATAGATCTCATCGATTGATCATTTGACAAATCCAAATCCAAATCCAAAGCCGAAGATGAAGCCGAGTGAGTGACGACGACGATGGCACAAGGCATCTCTTATTTCTTACCGCACTTATCATGTGGAGTAAGTATTCATCATTATAAACACTCCAAAGTTCCCTTCTCCCACCAATGTGGGAGAATTAGTGAACTTTCCAATTTTTGGAGTACACTTTCTAAATTGGTGTCTCCTCTTCTCCACCATTTTTTCTCCATTTTCCATTCACACTTCTATGAACCCAATAATCCCCCCACATAAATGGGGAATGACTATTTTTCAAAAAAAATTTACGAACAAGTATGTGATCATTAAGCAAATACTGATTGCATCTGGATAAGTGGGTTTTTCTTTGAACTTTCCATAGTAACAATGCATCGGATGCACTCAGTCAATCGGTAGATTTGATATCTTTAAACCATCGAGCTTTAATGTACACCTCGAAAACACATGTCACACAACCAGCCTTTTAACATTTATGGTTCTTACGATTTAGTTCTTTCCAGCCATGAACACGTCCCAATTTTCATGAGAGCTTAGAGAATAGGCCTTTACTAATATTCTCCTTGAAGTGTCTTCCACTTCGTCCTCACATAGGTGATTTCTAAATGTTCAGTCCTGTAGATTAAACTATTTGGTCAAATCTACCAAATTTAGATAATCATTAAAAGACTTTTCACCTGAAATATTATCCTTGTTTACTAAACATTGTCTACATTATGAGAATGGGTTGGGTATTTGACAATGTTGAAACTGTCAGACAAAACTTTTTTTGATCTCCTTAAACCTAGATCTTGGGATCTCCAGTCTGCTAGGTAGAGTTACCGCCATGCTGACTTATCCTAGGCCTTAAACCCATTCCCTTGGATGTCTTTTCTACTCCTTCTCTAGATAGGCCTTTTTGTAAGTGGATCCGATACATTACACTTTGACTTTACATAGTCTATAGTGATAATTCCACTAGAGACAAGTTCTCTAACAGTATTATGTCTTCGTCTTACATGCGAGATTTACCTTTACACATCATGCTCCCTGCCCTACCTATTGCCGCTTGACTATCACAGTGTATGCATACTGGTGCCACTGGTTTGGGCCACTACAAAATATCCTTCAAGAAATTTCGAAGCCTTTCTGCTTCTTCAGCAGCTTTATCTAATGCGATAAATTCAGATTCCATTGTAGAGCGAGTGATACAAGTCTGTTTGGATGATTTCCAAGAAACTGCTCCTCCACTAATAGTAAATACATATCCACTTGTGGATTTTACTTTGTTCGATCCGGTGATCTAGTTTGCATCATTATATCCTTCAAGTACTGCAGGATATTTATTATAATGCAATGTATAGTTTTGAGTGTTTTTAAGATACCCCAAAACTCTTTTCATTGCCATCCAATGAGTTTTGTTTGGATTACTCATGTACTGACTAAATTTACTTATAGCCCATGCTATACCTAGTCGTGTATAGTTCATTATATACATTAAACAACCCAATACTCTTACGTACTCCAATTGTGAGTCACTTTCACCTTCATTCTTTTGAAGTGAAAAGCTTACATCCAATGGAGTCTTGGCAATACCAAATTCCATATACTTGAACTTGTTAAGTACCTTTTCGATATAATGAGACTGTGACAATGCCAACCTTTATAGAGTTCGATGGATTTTATACCTAAGATCACATCTGTAACTCCAAAGTCTTTCATATCAAACTTTCTCTCAGCATTCGTTTTGTTGCATTTATGTCAGAAATGTCTCTACTGATGATCAACATATAATGCACATATAAATATACAATGACTTGGTGATTTGGAGTGTCTTTAATATAAACATATTTATCACATTCATCTATTTTGAATCCGTTTGCCAACATGGTTTGGTCAAACTTCGCATGCCATTGTTTAGGTGCTTACTTTAGTCCATACAATGACTTAATAAGTCTACACACCTTATTTTCCTTCCTTGGAACCAAAAAATCCTCAGGTTGTTACATGTAATTTCTTCCTCTAATCTTCAATTTAGGAAAGCGATTTTCACATCCATTTGATGGATTTCAAGACCATATACCGTAACCAAGGAAATTAACATTCGCATCAATGTTATCCTTGTTACTGGCGAGTATGTATCGAAGTAATCAAGTCCTTTTTTTTTTTTGAAACCTTTTACTATAAGTCTTACCTTGTATTTGTCAATAGTACCATCCGTTTTCATCTTCTTTTTAAAGATCTATTTAGAACCTAAAGGTTTATTTTTAGGAGGAAGGTCAACCAATTCCCATGTAGGATTTCTTATGATTGAATCTATCTCACTACTGACTGCCTCTTTCCAAAAGGATAAATCCAAAGATACCATCACTTCCTTAAATGTTTGAGGTTCATTTTTCAAAAGAAATGTCACAAAATCTGATCCAAACAAAGTAGACGTTCTTTGATGTGTACTACATCTTGGATTTTATTCATTATGTTCATTCTCAATTGGTTCCTCGGGAGGTCGTTTAGATCCTCCACTAGACTGTTCATGTCTAAGTTAATACGGGTAAATATTTTTAAAGAATTCAGCATTATCTAATTCAATTACCATATTTTCATTAATATCCAGATGTTTGGATTTATGAACCAAAAATTGACATGCTTTACTACTTTTAGCATATCTTATGAACACACAGTCCACTGTTTAAGGTCTTATCTTAACCCTTTTAGGCACAAGAACTTGGACCTTTGCTAGATACCCCCACACTTTGAAATATTTCAAGTTGGGTTTTCTTCCTTTCCACTTTTCATTAGAAATTGATTATGTCTTACTATGAGGAACTCTATTGAGTATACGGTTGGCAGTAAGGATAGCCTCCCCCCACAAGTTTTGTGGTAAACCAGAACTTATTAGTAAGGTATCCACCATTTCCTTCAAAGTTTGGTTTTTTCTTTCCACAATCTCATTAGATTGAGGTGAATATAGGGCCATAGTTAGATGGATTATTCGATTCCCTAGATATTTTTGCGCAAAGGTAGTTTCATATTCTTCGCCCCTATAACTTCTTATCATTTTGATCTTTTTGTCTAACTAATTTTCAACTTTATTTTTCTATTTCCTAAACGCATCTATTGCTTCATCCTTACAATTTAGCAAGTAGACATAACAATATCTAGTGCAATCGTCAATAAAAGTTATAAAATACTTTTTCCCACCACGTGATGGTGTTGACTTCATATCACAACAGTATGTGTAAAGTCTAAGGGATTGAAATTCCTTTCAACGGACTTATAAGGATGCTTTCCATACTTCGATTCCACACATATTTGACACTTTGATTTATTACACTCAAAGTTTGGCAAAACTTCTAAGTTAATCAGTTTTCGTAATGTTTTGTAATTAACATGGCCTAAGCGTTCATGCCATAAATCTTAAGACTCAAGCAACTAAGAAGAATTCAAACTTCTATTTATTTCAACAATCATTACATTCATCTTATAAAGGCCTTCGATCAGATAGCCTTTTCCTACATACATTTCTCCTTTGCTAATTATAATTTTTCTAGAAACGGTTACACATTTGCATCCGTTCTTTTCTAGAAGTGAAATAGAAATTAAATTCCTACGTAACTCTGGAACATACAGGATATTGTTAATTGTCAAGACCTTTTCGGAAGTTATCTTTAAGCAAATTTTTCCTATTCCTTCTACCTTAGCCGTAGCAGAGTTAGCCATGTAGATTATTTCTTCTAGTTGAGATGGAGAGAATGAATAAAACAACTCCTTGTTGGCACATAGATGGCGGGTGGCACTAGAATCCATCCACCATTTGTGAGGATTCCCCATCAAGTTGCATTCTGAGAACATAGCACACAGGTCATCGCATTCTTTGTTGGATTCAATCATATTTGCTTGATTCTTTTTCTGGCCTTTCTATGGTGCACGACATTGTATGGATGACTTGCAAATCCTGTACTTAAGGGACAATCATATTGCAAGAACCGTGCAATAAGGAATTTCTTAATTCCCGTATCCTCCATCTTATATTTTTATTCAAGTGCCCCCCATTATTTATTTGATGTCTTGTTTCCACTATAAATATTGTAGAGGTCGTCTTGGAAATCACTCAGAATATAATTCCTATGAAGGAAGTCCGAAATTTTCCAAGCTTCTACAATAATGAAGAGGTCTTTGTCCGAGGTTCCTTCGGGCACCGCGGGAGCATCTTCGCTAGTGAACCGTTGCAGACATAAAGTAGTGAGGTAAAAGAACATCCTTTGCTGCCACCGCTTGAACCATGAATGGTAAAAGGCTATTTGTGTGACATGTGTTGTCTAGGTGTACATTAAAGTTCAAAGGTTGAAAGATATCAAATCTATTGATTGACCGAGTTCATCCGATGCATGTTCACTACGGAAAGTTCAAAGGAAAACCCGTTTATCATGATGCAAACAGTCTTTTCTTGATGATCACATACTTGTCCGTACAAGTTTTACAAAAAATAGCCAGTCCCATTCATGAGGGGGATTTTTGGGTTCTATATGTGTGTTGAATGGAAAATGGAGAAATCAAGTGGAAAAGGAAAATTAAGCATACACCAAAATAGAAAGTGTACTCAAAAATTGGAAAGTTTACTCTTTTTCCTACATTGGTGAAAGAAGAGAACTTTAAAGTGTTTATATTATAAAACACACTTCCACATGGATAAGTGAGGCAAGAATATAGAGATGCCTCGTGCCTTAGTCATCGCTCACTCGGCCTCGGCTTTGGATTTGGATTTAGATTTATAAAATGATCAATCGATGAGATTTCTATTTTTGGACAAACTTTATTTGAATGCCGAACAATGCCAAGAGAAAATGTAGTTAATATTTTCTGTGTTTAATCCTCTATTTACATATGTATATATGCATACAGTGACAGTGACACAGGAACTGATGCTACTGTTTTACGTGAACAGTTGTACTGCTTCAAAAATATTGCATTGCTTCAGAACTAATGCACTGGTTGAACAAACAGATGCAACCATTCAGCAAAAGACACACTGATTCATGGAAAGATATGACTGTTCAGGAAAGAATGCAATCTTTGATGAACAGACATGAACTTACAACAAAGGTGCAACCTTTGGAGTGAACCATTGCCTCCTTTCTAAAGAGGCATCTTGTGGATATAAATAAACTAGTTTTCACCCACATATTTTATAGAGAAATTACAAAAATTTTAGATTATAAACTCACCGTCTTCTCGTAAAAAAAACTATTCTGTGTGATCATTAAATCGTTCAGTGCATTCGTAGAATCCACTTATTTGAGGTACCGCTATAGTCAGATTGAAGGACATTTTATCTTGGAAAGATCATTTTGATCTTGTGTTGAGGGTATTGATATTCTTCATTGTGTTCTTGTTTATAAACTCGAACTAGATGAATTTGTTGTTCTGCTATGCAGATTCTGCATTCCTAAATATATTGTAGAAATAACAATCTTAAGGAAATAATGTTTACAGAATCTGTATTACTTATTTTTGGAGATTAAAGCTTAAGCTTTCTACTTCGCTTGAATTTAACTAGTGATTAGAAGACATAAAATCTTATAACAAGTTAAGGTTCACTCGGTTGACGATTCGAAGTAATAAAAACTTCATCGCTAACTGGAAATAAGAAGAAATGTTTCAAGTGATTTAACTTTATAAATAGTATTCTGAAAAATACTAAATTTCTCTGTCTTGTGGAGATAGGAAAAATGAAAACTAAAAGTCAAATACATTATGTGGTTACGACTGTTGGGGCAAACAATATTGCTTCATCAAGCCGCATAAATGCTCCGCCAACAATGGCACCGGCAGAGAAGCCCGAAAAATTTTTGGGCATTGACTTCAAGCGGTGGCAGCAAACGATGTTCTTTTACCTCACCACTTTTTGTCTACAATGGTTCACTAGCGAAGACACTCCTGAGGTGCCCGAGGGAACCTCGGACAAGGACTGCTTCGTTATTATAGAAGCTTAGAAACATTCGGACTTCCTCTGCAGGAACTATATTCTGAGTGGTCTCCAAGACGAACTCTACAATGTCTATTGTGGAACCAAGACATCAAAAGAACTGTGGGGGGCACTTGAATAGAAATATAAAATAGAGGACGAGGGAATTAAGAAATTCCTTGTTGCATGGTTCCTGGATATCAAAATGGTAGATAGGAAATCTGTTGTCCTCAAGTATAGGAGTTGTAAGTCATCATACATTATCTTCTAGCAGAAGGTTTAATTGTGAATGGTGCTTTCCAAGTAACAACGATAGTTAAGAAGCTAGCACTGTTGAGGAAAGACTTCAAAAACTACTTAAAGCATAAACGCAAGGAGATGACCGTTGAAGATCTTATCGTCCGACTCCGTATTGAAGAGGACCATCGAGCTGCCGAAAGAAGGTCAAAGGAAAATTCTACAATTAATGGAGCACATATTGTAGAAGATAATTGAAAAAATTCTATGAAGAGAAACAAAGCTGAACAAGGAAGAAATCAACCCAAGAAGAAATTCAAGGGAAAATTCTTCAACTATGGCAAGATTGGCCAAAAGTCCACGGATTGTCGAGCCCCGAAGAAAGGTAAGAAAAAGGACCAAGCGAATATGATGATCTGTGTGCTACGTTCATGGAATGCAACTTGGTGGGGAATCCACGTGAATGGTGGATGGATTCGGGTGCCACATGCCATGTTTGCACAAACAAAGAGTTGTTCTCATTATTTGCTCCGGCTCAAGCAGAAGAAATGCTCTACATGGCCAACTCCGCTACTGCTAAGGTGGAGGCAACTGAAAAAATTTGCTTAAAGATGACTTCCAGCAAGGTCTTGACACTGAACAATGTTTATATGTTTCGGAGTTACGTAGGAATTTAATTTCTATTTCACTCCTAGATAAGAACAGATTCAAATATGTAACCATTTCTGGAAAAATTATTATTAGCAAAGGAAAAATGTATGTAGGAAAAGGCTATCTGACCGAAGGCCTTTATAAGATGAATGTAATGACCGTTGAAATAAATAAAAGTTTGAATTCGTCTTATTTGCTTGAGTCTTATGATTTATGGCATGAACGTTTAGGCCATGTTAATTATAAAATGTTACAAAAATTGATTAACTTAGAAGTTTTGCCAAACTTTGAGTGCAATAAATCTATGTGTCAAACGTGTGTGGAATCAAAGTATGCAAAGCATCCTTAGAAGTCCGTTGAAAGGAATACCAATCCCTTAGACTTAATACACACTGACATTTGTGATATGAAGTCAACACCATCACGTGGTGGAAAAAAGTATTTCATAACATTTATTGATGATTGCACTAGATACTGTTATGTCTACTTGCTAAATTGTAAGGATGAAGCAATAGATACATTTAGGCAATATAAAACTGTACTTGAAAATCAGTTAGACAAAAAATCAAAATGATAAGAAGTGATAGGGGTGGAGAATATGAATCTCCCTTTGCGCAATTATGTGTAGAGAATGAAATAATCCATCAAAATATAGTCCCATATTCACCTCAGTCTAATGGAATTGTGGAAAGAAAAAACCGAACTTTGAAGGAAATGATGAATGCCTTACTTATAAGTTCTGATTTACCGCAAAACTTATGGGGGGAGGCTATCCTTACGGTCAATCGCATACTCAATAGAGTTCCCCATAGTAAGACACAATCAATTCCTTACGAAAAATGGAAAAAAGGAAACCTAACTTAAAATATTTCAAATTGTGGAGGTGTCTAGCAAAGGTTCAAATTCCTATACCTAAAAGGGTAAAGATAGGACCTAAAATAATGGACTGCATGTTCATAGGATATTTTAAAAGTTGTAAAGTATGTCGATTTTTGTTTCATAAATCCAAACATCAAGATATTAGTGAAAATACAGTAATTGAATTAGACAATGCTCAATTCTTTGAAAAAATTTTACCCGTATAAACTTAGATTTGAACAGTCTAGTGGAGGATCAAAATGACCTCGAGATGAACCAAGTGAGAATGTAAATAATGAAAAAACTCCAAGAAGTAGTATACATCAAAGAACGTCAACTTTGTTTGGATCGGATTTTGTAACATTTCTCTTAGAAAATGAGCCTCAAACGTTTAAAGAAGCAATGTCATCGTCAGACTCATCCTTTTGGAAAGAGGCAATTAATAGCGAGATAGATTCGATGTTAAGTAACCATACATGGGAATTGGTTGACCTTCCTTTTGAAAATAAACCTTTAGGTTCTAAATGAATCTTTAAAAGGAAAATGAAGGCGGATGGTACTATTGACAAATACAAGGCAAGACTTGTAGTAAAAGTCTTCAAACAGAAGAAAGGCCTTGATTACTTTGATATATACTCGTCAGTAACAAGGATAACCTCAATTCAAGTGTTTATTGCCTTAGCGGCGGTATATGATCTTCAAATCCATCAAATGGATGTGAAAACCACATTCCTAAATGGAGATTTGGAGGAACAGATATACATGGAACAACCTGAGAGTTTTGTGGTTCCAGGAAAGGAAAATAAGGAGTCTAAACTTATCAAGTAGTTATATGGACTAAAGCAAGAACCAAAATAATGGCATGCAAAGTTTGACTAAACCATGTTGGAAAATGGATTCAAAATAAATGAATGTGATAAATGTGTTTATATTAAAGACAGTCCAAATCACCAAGTCATTGTATGTTTATATGTGGATTATATGTTGATCATAAGTAGAGACATTTCTGACATAAATGCAACAAAATAAATGCTCGAGAGCAAGTTTGATATGATGGACCTTGGAGTTGGAGATGTGATCTTAGGTATAAGAATCCATCAAACTCCACAAGGGTTGGCATTGTGAAAGTATCATTATATCAAAAAGGTACTTGACAAGTTAAGGTATATGGAATTCGGTATTTCCAAGACTCCATTAGATGTGAGCTTTGCACTTCAAAAGAATGAAGGTGAAAGTGACTCGCAATTGGAGTACGCAAGAGTATTGGGATGTTTAATATATATATAATAAACTGTACATGACCAGACATAGCATGCGCTATTAGTAAATTGATTTGGTACAGGAGTAATCCCAACAAAACTCATCTGATAGCAATGAAAAGAATTTTGGGGTATCTTAAATAAACTCAATTATGTTTTGCATTATAATAAATATCCTGTGGTACTTGAAGGATATAGAGATGCAAATTGGATCACCGGATCAAATGAAGTAAAATCCACAAGTGGATATATATTTACTATCACTAGAGGACCAGTCTCTTGGAAATCATCCGAACAGACGTGTATTGCTCGCTCTACAATAGAATCTAAATTTATCGTATTAGATAAAGCCGGTGAAGAAGAAAAGTGGCTCTGAAATTTCTTGGAAAATATTTGATATTGGCCCAAGCCAGTGGCACCAGTATGTGTACACTGTGATAGCCAATCGGCAATAGGTAAGGTAGGGAGCATAATGTACAATGGTAAATCTCATCATATAACACGAAGATATAATACCGTTAGAGAACTTCTCTCTAATGGAATTATCACCTATGTAAAGTCAAAGGATAATGTGTCGGATCCACATACAAAAGGCCTATCTAGAGAAGGAGTAGAAAGGATATCCAAGGGAATGGGTTTAAGGCCTAGGACAAGTCAGCATGGTGGTATCTCTACCTAGCAGATTGGAGATCCCAAGAGTTAGGTTCAAGGAGATCAAACAAAGTTTTGTCTGACAGGTTCAACATTGTCAATTACCCAACCCATTCTCATTATGTAGACAATGTATAATAAAATAAGATAAGACTTAAGGTGAAAAGTCATTTAATGATTATCTAAATTTGGTAGATTTGACCAAATAGTTAAATCTACAGGATTGAACGTTTAGAAATCATCTATGCGAGGACAAAGTGGAAGTCGCTTCAAAGAGAATTTTAGTAAAGGCTTATTCTATAAGCTCTCAAGAAAACCAGGACGTGTTTATGGCTGAAAAGAACAACACCGTAAGAACCATAAATGATAAAAGATTGGTTGTGTGACATATGTTGCCTAGGTGTACATTAAAGTTTGGTGGTTCAAATATATCAAATCTACCAATTGACCGAGTGCATCCGATGCATGTTCACTACATAAAGTTCAAAGGTAAACCCACTTATCCAGGTGAAATCAGTTTTTGCTTGATGATCACATGCTTGTCAGTAAAAGTGTTATGAAATATAGCCATTCCCATTCATATGGGGGACTGTTGGGTTCTATATGTGTGTTGAATGGAGAATGGAGAAATCAAGTGGAAGAGAAAAATTGTGTTTACACTAAAATGAAAAGTGTACTCAAAAATTGGAAAGTTTACTCTTTCTCCCACATTGGTGGAAGAAGAGAACTTTAAAGTATTTATATTGTGAAACACAATTCTACATGGATAAGTAAGGAAAGAAAATAGAGATGCCTCGCACCGTCATCGTCGCTCGCTCGGCCTCGGCTTCAGATTTGGATTTGGATTTGGATGTTTCAAATGATCGATCGATAAGATTATCTTTTTGGAAAAACTTTATTTGAATTTTGAACAATGCCAAGAGAAAATGTAGTAAATATTTTCTGTGTTTAATCCTCATTTACGTATGTATATATGGATGCAGTGACAGTGATGCCGGAACTGATGCTACTGTTTTACCTTAACAGTTATGCAGAATAGTTGCACTACTTTGAAAATGTTGCATTGCTTCAGAACTGATGCACTAGTTGAACAAACAGATGGAACCATTCAGCAAAAAAAAACACTAAATTATAGAAAGATATGACTGTTCAAGAAAGGTTGCAATCTTTGATGAACAAACATGAACTTACAGCAAAGGTGCAACCTTTGGAGTGAACCATTGCCTTCTTTCTAAAGAGGCATCTTGTGTCTATAAATAACCTGATTTTCACCCATAGGTTTTATAGAGAAATTATAGAAATTTCATATTATAAACTCTTTTTCCGCTCATGAAAAAAAAAACTATTCTGTGAGATCAATAAATTGTTCAGTGCATTCATAGAATCCACCTATTTGAGGTACCACTATAGTCGGATTGAAGGCCGTTTTATCCTGGGAGGAAAAATTCAACAACCTCGGGTACAGTGAGGGTAATTATTTCCTTAAGGAAACTCCGTGAATTCGGATAACTTGGCCTTATTCATTTCTACTTCATCTATTATTTCTGGAAAAACAAATACACCTCTTGGAAAGATCATTTTGATCTTGTGTTGAGGGTATTGATATTCTTCATTGTGTTCTTGTTTATAAACTTGAACTATATGAACTTGTTATTCTGCTATACAGATTTTGTATACCCCAATATATTGTGGAAATAACAATCTTTAGGAAATAATGTTTATAGAATCTGTATTACTTGTTTTTGGAGATTAAAGCTTAAGCTTTCTACTCCGCTTGCATTTAACTAGTGATTAGAAGATATAAAATCTTCATCAAAAGTTAAGGTTCCCTCGGTTGACGATTCGAACTAATAAAAACTTCATCGCTAACTAGAAACAAGAAGAAGAGTTTCAAGTGATTTAACTTTATAAATAGTATTCTGAAAAGTACTAAATTTTTCTGTCTTGTGGTGATAGGAAAAATGACAACTGAAAGTCAAATGCATGACATGGTTACGACTGTGGGGGCAAACAATATTGCTTCATCAAGCAACACAAATGCTCCGCTAACAATGGCACTGGCAGAGAAGGCCAAAAAATTTTTGGGCATTAACTTTAAGCGGTGGCAGCAAAAGATGTTCTTTCACCTCACCACTTTATGTCAACAACAGTTCACTAGCGAAGATGCTCCTAAGGTGCCCGAGGGAACCTCGAACAAGGACTGCTTCATTATTGTAGAAGCTTGGAAACATTCGGACTTCCTTTGCAGGAACTATATTCTTAGTGGTCTCTAAGACGACCTCTACAAGGTCTATAGTGGAACCAAGACATCAAAAGAATTGTGGGGGCACTTGAAAGGAAATATAAAATAGAGCATGTGGGAATTAAGAAATTCCTTGTTTCACGGTTCCTGGATTTAAAAATGATAGATAGGAAATCTGTTGTCTCTCAAGTACAGGATTTGCAAGTCATCATACATGATCTCCTAGAAGAAGGTTTAATTAAGAATGATGCTTTCCAAGTAGCAGCTATAGTTGAGAAGCTACCACCATTGTGGAAAGACTTTAAAAACTACTTAAAGCATAAACTCAAGGAGATGATCGTTGAAGATCTTATCGTCTGACTCCATATTAAAGAGGACAATCAAGCTACCGATAGAAGGTCAATCGGAAATTCTACAATTAATGGAGCACATATTGTAGAAGATGATCAAAACAATTCTAAGAAGAGAAAGAAGGTTGAACAAGGAAGCAATCAACCCATGTTAATTATAAAACGTTACGAAAACTGATTAACTTAGAAGTTTTGCCAAACCTTGAGTGCAATAAATCTATGTGTCAAACGTGTGTGGAATCAAAGTATGCAAAGCATCCTTAGAAGTCCGTTGAAAGGAATACCAATACCTTAGACTTAATACACACTGACATTTGTGATATGAAGTCAACACCATCACGTGGTGGAAAAAAGTATTTCATAACTTTTATTGATGATGGCCCTAGATACTGTTATGTCTACTTGCTAAATTGTAAGGATGAAGCAATAGATACGTTTAGGCAATTATAAACTGTACTTGAAAATTAGTTAGACAAAAAGATCAAAATGATAAGAAGTGATAGGGGCGGAGAATATGAATCTCCCTTTACGTAAATATGTGTAGAGAATGAAATAATCTATCATACTATGGCCCCATATTCACCTCAATCTAATGGAATTGTGGAAAGGAAAAATCAAACTTTGAAGGAAATGATGAATGCCTTACTTATAAGTTCTGGTTTACCGCAAAACTTATGGGGGGAGGCTATCCTTACGGTCAATCGTATACTCAACAGAGTTCCCCATAATAAGACACAATCAATTCCTTACGAAAAATGGAAAGGAAGGAAACCTAACTTTAAATATTTCAAAGTGTGCGGGTGTCTAGCGAAGGTTCAAGTTCCTATACCTAAAAGGATTAAGACAGGACCTAAAATGGTAGACTGTATATTCATAGGATATGCTAAAAGTAGTAAAGCATATCGATTTTTGGTTCATAAATCCAAACATCCGGATATTAGTGAAAATATGGTAACTGAATCAGACAAAGTTAAATTCTTTGAAAATATTTACCCGTATAAACTTAGACATGAATAGTCTAGTGGAGGATCTAAACGACCTTGAGATGAACCAAGTGAGATTGTACATAATGAAGAAAATCTAAGACGTAGTACACGTTAAAGAACGTCAACTTCATTTGGATCGGATTTTGTAACACTTTTCTTAGAAAATGAGACTCAAATGTTTAAAGAAGAAATGTTGTTGTCAGACTCATCCTTTTGGAAAGTGGCAATCAATAGTAAGAAAGATTCAATCTTAAGCAACCATACATAGGAAATGGTTGACCTTCCTCCCATAAATAAACCTTTAGGTTCTAAATGAATTTTTAAAAGAAAAATGAAGGCGGATGGATATATTGACAAATACAAGGCAAGACTTGCAGTAAAAGTCTTCAAACAGAAGGAGGGCCTTGATTACTTAGATACATATTCGCCAGTAACAAGGATAACCTCGATTCGAATGTTAATTGCCTTGGCGGCGGTATATGATCTTTAAATCCATCAAATGGATGTGAAAACTGCATTCCTAAATAGAGATTTGGAGGAAGAAATATACATGAAACAACTTGAGGGTTTTGTGGTTCTAGGAAAGGAAAACAAGGTGTGTAAACTTATCATCTCGTTATATGGACTAAAGCAAGCACCAAAACAATGACATGCAAAGTTTGACCAGACCATGTTGGTAAACTGATTTAAAATAAATGAATGTGATAAATGTGTTTATATTAAAGACACTCCAAATCACCAAGTCATTGTATTTTTATATGTGGATGATATGTTGATCATCAGTAGAGACATTTCTTACATAAATGCAATAAAATAAATGATCGAGAGTAAGTTTGATATGAAGGACCTTGGAGTTGCATATGTGATCTTAGGTATAAGAATCCATCGAAATCTACAAGGGTTGGAATTGTCACAGTCTCATTATATCGAAAAGGTACTTCACAAGTTCAAGTATATGGAATTCGGTATTGCCAAGACTCCATTGGATGTGAGCTTTGCACTTTGAAAGAATGAAGGTGAAGGTGACTCGCAATCGGAGTACACAAGAGTATTGGGATGTTTAATGTATATTATAAATTGTACACGACCAGACATAGCATACGCTGTCAATAAATTGAGCCGGTACACGAGTAATCCCAATAAAACTCATTGGATGGCAATGAAAAGAGTTTTGGGGTTTCTTAAATACACTCAAAATTATGCTTTGCATTATAATAAATATCCTGCGGTACTTGAAGGATATAGTGATGCAAATTGGATTATCGGATCAAACGAAGTAAAAGCCACAAGTGTTATGTATTTAATATCAGTGAAGGAGCAGTCTCTTAGAAATCATCCGAACAGATGTGTATTTCTCGTTCTATAATAGAATCTGAATTTATCGAATTAGATAAAGTCGGTGAAGAAGCAGAATAGCTCTAAAATTTCTTGGAAGATATTCCGTATTGGCCCAAGCCAGTGGCACCAGTATGTATACACTGTGATAGCCAAGCGGTAATAGGTAAGCAGGGCGCATAATGTACAATGGTAAATCTCGTCATATAACACGAATACATAATACCGTTAGAGAACTTCTCTCTAGTGGAATTATCACTATAGACTATGTAAAGTCAAAGGATAATATGTCGTATCCACTCACAAAAGTCCTATCTAGAGAAGGAGTAGAAAGGATATCCAAGGGAATGGGTTTAGGCCTAGGACAAGTTAGCATGGCGGTATCTCTACCTAGCAGACTGGAGATCCCAAGAATTAGGTTCAAGGAGATCAAACAAAGTTTTGTCTGACAGGTTCAACATTGTCAATTACCCAACCCATTCTCATTATGTAGACAATGTATAATAAAATAGGATAAGAATTAAGGTGAAAAGTCTTTTAATGATTATCTAAATTTGGTAGATTTGACCAAATAGTTTAATCTACAAGATTAAACGTTTAGAAATCACCTATGCGAGGGAGAAGTGGAAGCTGTTTCAAAGAGAATGTTAGTAAAGGCCTATTCTCTAAGCTCTCATGAAAACTGGGACGTGTTTATGGCTGAAAAGAACAACACCATAAGAACCATAAATGGTAAAAGGCTGGTTGTGTGACATGTGTTATGTAGGTGTACATTAAATTTTGATGGTTCAAAGATATCAAATCTACCGATTGACCGAGTGCATCCGATGCATGTTCACTATGGAAAGTTCAAAGGTAAACCACTTATCCAGGCGCAATCAGTTTTTGCTTGATGATCACATACTTTTCCGTAAAAGTGTTATGAAAAATAGCCATTCCCATTCATGTGGGGGATTTTTGGGTTCTATATGTGTGTTGAATGGAAAATGGAGAAATCAAGTGGAAGAGGAAAATTGAGTTTACACCAAAATGAAAAGTTTACTAAAAAATTAGAAAGTTTACTCTTTCTCCCACATTGGTTGAAGAATAGAACTTTAAAGTGCTTATATTTTTAAACACACTTCCATATGGATAAGTGAGGCAAGAAATTAGAGATGCCTCACGCCATTGTCTTCGCTCGCTCGGCCTCGACTTCGGATTTGGATTTGGATTTGTCAAATTATCAATCGATGAGATCTATATTTTTGGACAAACTTTATTTGAATTCCGAACAATGCAAAGGGAAAATAGAGTAGTTATTTTCTATGTTTAATCCTCCATTAACGTATGTATATTTGCATGTAGTGACAGTGATGCAGGTACTGATGCTACTGTTTTACGTGAACATTTATACAGAACAGTTGCACTGCTTCAAAAATATAGCATTGCTTCAGAATTGATGCACTAGTTGAACAAACAGATCTAGCCATTCAGCAAAAAAACACTAATTGATGGAAAGATATGACTATTCAAGAAAGGATGCAATCTTTTATGAACAGACATGAACTTACAGCAAAGGTGCAACCTTTGGAGTGAACCATTGCCGTCTTTTCAAAGAGGCATCTTGTGGCAATAAATAACCTGATTTTCACCCACGGGTTTTATAGAGAAATTATAGAAATTTCAGATTATAAACTCTTTTTCCACTCTTGAACAAATAGCTATTCTGTGAGATCAACAAATCGTTCAGTGCGTTCGTAGAATCCACCTATTTGAGGTACCACTATAGTCGGATTGAAGGCCATTTTATCCTGGGAGGAAAAAATCAACAACCTCGGGTACAGTAAGGGTAATTATTTCCTTAAGGAAACTCCATGAATTCAGATGACTTGGCTTTATTCATTTCTACTTCATCTATTATTTCTGGAAAAATATATACACCTCTTGGAAAGATCATTTTGATCTTGTGTTGAGGGTATTGATATTCTTCATTATGTTATTGTTTATAAACTTGAAATATATGAAATTGTTGTTCTGCTATACAGATTCTGCATACCCAAATATATTGTGGAAATAACAATTTTAAGGAAATAATGTTTATAGAATCTGTATTACTTGTTTTTGGAGATTAAAGCTTAAGCTTTCTACTCCGCTTGCATTTAACTAGTGATTAGAAGATATAAAATCTTTATCATAAGTTAAGGTTCACTCGGTTGACAATTCGAAGTAATAAAAACTTCATCGCTAACTAGAAAGAAGAAGAAGAGTTTCAAGTGATTTAACTTTATAAATAGTATTCTGAAAAATACTTAATTTTTCTATCTTGTGGTGACAGGAAAAATGACAACTGAAAGTCAAATGCATGACATAGTTATGACTGTGGGGGCAAACAATATTGCTTCATCAAGCAGCACAAATGCTACGCCAACAATGGCATCGGTGGAGAAGCCCAAAAAAATTTTGGGCATTGACTTCAAGTGGTGGCAGCAAAATATGTTCTTTTACCTCACCACTTTATGTCTACAACGGTTCACTGAGGTGCCCGAGGGAACCTCGAACAAGGACCACTTCATTATTGTAGAAGCTTGGAAACATTCGGACTTCCTTTGCAGGAACTATATTCTAAGTGGTCTCTAAGACGACCTCTACAAGGTCTAAAGTGGAACCAAGACATCAAAAGAACTCTGGGGAGCACTTGAACGGAAATATAAAATGGAGGATGCGGGAATTGAGAAATTCCTTGTTGTACGGTTCCTGGATTTCAAAATGATAGATAGGAAATTTGTTGTCTCTCAAGTACAGGAGTTGTAAGTCATCATACATGATCTCCTAGCAGAAGGTTTAATTGTTAATGAGGCTTTCCAAGTAGCAGCAATACTTGAGAAGCAATCGCCGTTGTGGAAAGACTTCAAAAACTAGTTAAAGCATAAATGCAAGGAGATGACCATTGAAAATCTTATCGTCTGACTCCGTATTGAAGAGGACAATCAAGCTACCGAAATATGGTCATACGGAAATTCTCCAATTAATGGAGCACATAATGTCGAAGATGATTGAAATAATTCTAAGAAGAGAAAGAAAGCTGAACAAGGAAGCAATCAACCCAAGAAGAAATTCAATGGAAAATGCTTCAATTATTGGAAAATTGGCCATAATTCCATGAATTGACAAGCACCGAAGAAAGGCAAGAAAAAGGACCAAGCGAATATGATTGAGTCCAATAAAGAATATGATGATCTATGTGATATGTTCATGGAATGCAACTTGGTGGGGATTCACGTGAATGGTGGATGGATTTGGGTGCCACACGCTATGTTTGCACAAACAAAGAGTTTTTCTCGTCATTTGTTCCGGCTCAAGCAGAAGAAATGCTCTACATGGCCAACTCCACTACTGCTAAGGTGGAGGGAACAGAAAAAATTTGCTTAAAGATGACTTCTGGCAAGGTCTTGACACTGAACAATGTGTTATATGTTCTGGGGTTACATAGAATTTAATTTCTGTTGCACTCCTAGATAAGAACGGATTCAAATGTGTAACCGTTTCTGGGAAAATTGTAATTAGCAAAGCATAAATATATATAGGAAAAGGCTATCTGACCGAAGACCTTTATAAGATGAATATATTGACTGTTGAAATAAATAAAAGTTCGAATTCGTCTTATTTGCTTGAGTCTTATGATTTATTGCATAAACATTTAGGCCATGTTAATTACAAAACGTTATGAAAACTGATTAACTTAGAAGTTTTGCCAAACTTTGAGTGCAATAACTCTATATGTCAAACGTGTGTGGAATCAAAGTATGCAAAGCATCCTTAGAAGTCTGTTGAAAGGAATATCAATCCCTTATACTTAATAGACACTAACATTTGTGATATGAAGTCAACACCATTACGTGGTGGAAAAAAGTATTTCATAACTTTTATTGATGAATGCACTAGATACTGTTATGTCTACTTGCTAAATTGTAAGGATGAAGCAATAGATACGTTTAGGCAATATAAAACTGTACTTGAAAATCAGTTAGACAAAAAGATCAAAATGATAAGAAGTGATAGGGGTGGAGAATATGAATCTCCCTTTGCGCAAATATGTGTAGAGAATGAAATAATCCATCAAACTACGGCCCCATATTCACCTCAATCTAATGGAATTGCGTAAAGGAAAAATCGAACTTTGAAGAAAACAATGAATGCCTTACTTATAAGTTCTGGTTTACCACAAAACTTATGGGGGGAGGCTATCCTTATGGTCAGTCGTATACTCAACAGAGTTCCCCATAGTAAGACACAATCAATTCCTTACAAAAGATGGAAAGGAAGGAAACCTAACTTTAAATATTTCAAAGGACCTAAAATGGTAGACTGCATGTTGCATAGGATATGCTAAAAGTGGTAAAGCATGTTGATTTTTAGTTCATAAATCCAAACATCCGGATATTAGTAAAAATATGGTAACTGAATCAGAAAATGCTGAATTCTTTGAAAACATTTACCCATATAAACTTAGACATGAACAATCTAGTGGAGGATCTAAACGACCTTGAGATAAACCAAGTGAGAATGTACATAATGAAGAAAATCTAAGACGTAGTACACATTAAAGAACGTCAACTTTATTTGGATCGGATTTTGTAACATTTCTATTAGAAAATGAGCCTCAAATATTTAAAGAAGTAATGTCGTTGTCAGACTAATCCTTTTAGAAAGAGGCAGTCAATAGTAAGATAGATTCAATCTTAAGCAACCATACATAGGAAATGGTTGACCTTCCTCCCGAAAATAAACCTTTAGGTTCTAAATGAATCTTTAAAAGGAAAATAAAGGCGGATGGAAATATTGACAAATACAAGGCAAGACTTGCAGTAAAAGGCTTCAAACAAAAGAAGGGCCTTGATTACTTTGATACATACTCACCAGTAACAAGGATAACCTCGATTCGAATATTAATTGCCTTGGCAACGGTATATGATCTTTAGATCCATCAAATGGATGTGAAAACTGCATTCATAAATAGAGATTTATAGGAAGAAATATACATGGAACAACCTGAGGGTTTTGTGGTTCCAGCAAAGGAAAACAAGGTGTGTAAACTTATCATCTCGTTATATGGATTAAAGCAAGCAACAAAATAATGGCATGCGAAGTTTGACCAAACCATGTTGGCAAACTGATTCAAAATAAATTAATGTGATAAATTTGTTTATATTAAAGACACTCCAAATCACCAAGTCATTGTATTTAACATGTGGATGATATGTTGATCATCAGTAGAGACATTACTGACATAAATGCAATAAAATAAATGATCGAGAGCAAGTTTGATATGAAGGACCTTGGAGTTGCAGATGTGATCTTAGGTATAAGAATCCATCGAACTCTATAAGGGTTGGCATTGCACAGTCTCATTATATTGAAAAGGTACTTCACATGTTCAAGTATATGGAATTCGGTATTGCCAAGACTCTATTTGATGTGATCTTTGAACTTTGAAAGAATGAAGGTGAAAGTGACCCGCAATTGGAGTACACAAGAGTATTGGGATGTTTAATATATATAATAAATTGTACATGACCATAAATAGCATGCGCTATCAATAAATTGAGTCGGTACACGAGTAATCCCAACAAAACTCATTGGATGGCAATGAAAAGAGTTTTGGGGTATCTTAAATACACTCAAAATTATGCTTTGCATTATAATAAATATCCTGTTGTACTTGAAGGATATAGTGATGCAAATTGGATCATCTGATCAAACAAAGTAAAAGCCACAAGTGGATATGTATTTCCTATCAATGGAGTAGCAGTCTCTTTGAAATCATCCGAATAGATGTGTATTGCTCGCTTTATAATAGAATCTGAATTTATTGTATTAGATAAAGTCGGTGAAGAAGCAGAATGGCTCCAAAATTTCTTGGAAGATATTCCGTATTGGCCCAAGCCAGTGGCACCAGTATGTATACACTGTGATAGCCCAGCGGCAATAGGTAAGGCAGGAAACATAATGTACAACGATAAATCTCGCCATATAACACGAATACATAATACCGTTAGAGAAATTCTCTCTAGTGGAATTATCACTGTAGACTATGTAAAGTCAAAGGATAATGTGTCAGATCCACTTACAAAAGGCCTATCTAGAGTGGGAGTAGAAAGGACATCCAATGGAATGGGTTAAAGGCCTAGGACAAGTCAGCATGGCAGTAACTCTACCTAGACGACTAGATATCCCAAGAGTTAGGTTCAAGAAGATCCAAAAAAGTTGTGTCTGACAGGATCAACATTGTCAATTACCCAACCCATTCTCATGATGTAGACAATGTATAATAAACTTGGATAAGACTTAAGGTGAAAAGTCTTTTAATGATTATCTAAATTTGGCAGATTTGACCAAATAGTTTGATCTAAAGGATTGAACATTTAGAAATCACCTATGCGAAGGCAAAGTGGAAGCCGCTTCAAAGCGAATGTTAGTAAAGGTCTATACTCTAAGCTCTGATGAAAACTGGGACGTGTTCATGGCTGAAAAGAACAACACCATAAGAACCATAAACGATAAAAGATTGGTTGTGTGACATATGTTGCCTAGGTGTACATTAAAGTTTGGTGGTTCAAAGATATCAAATCTACCAATTGACCGAGTACATCCGATGCATGTTCACTACATAAAGTTCAAAGGTAAACCCACTTATCCAGGTGCAATCAGTTTTTCCTTGATGATCACATGCTTGTCAGTAAAAGTGTTATGAAATATAGTCATTCCCATTCATGTGGGGGATTTTTGGGTTCTATATGTGTGTTGAATGGAAAATGGAGAAATCAAGTGGAAGAGCAAAATTGAGTTTACACAAAATGGAAAGTGTACTAAAAAATTAGAAAGTTTACTCTTTCTCCCACATTGGTTGAAGAAGAGAATTTTAAATTGTTTATATTGTGAAACACACTTCCATATGGATAAGTGATGCAAGAAATTAGAGATGCCTCATGCCATCGTCGTTGCTTGCTCGGCCTCGACTTCGGATTTGGATTTGGATTTGTCAAATGATCAATTGTTGAGATCTATTTTTTCGATAAACTTTATTTGAATTCCGAATAATGCAAAGAGAAAATGCAGTATTTATTTTCTGTGTTTAATCCTCCATTCACGTATGTATATATGCATGCAGTAATAGTGATGCAGGTACTGATGCTACTGTTTTACGTGAACAGTTATGCAGAACAGTTGCACTGCTTTGAAAATGTTGTATTGCTTCAGAACTGATGCACTAGTTGAACAAACAGATGCAACCATTCAGCAAAAAAAACACTAATTTATGGAAAGATATGACTGCTCAAGAAAGGATGCAATCTTTGATGAACAGACATGAACTTACAGAAAAGGTGCAACCTTTGGAGTAAACCATTGCCTTCTTTTTAAAGAGGCATCTTGTGGCAATAAATAACCTGATTTTCACCCACAGGTTTTATAGAGAAATTACAGAAATTTCAGATTATAAACTCTTTTTCCACTCTTGAAAAAATAACTATTCTGTGAGATCAATAAATTGTTCAGGGCATTCGTAGAATCCGCCTATTTGAGGTACCACTATAGTCGGATTGAAGGGCAATTATCCTGTGAGGAAAAATTCAACATCCTCGGGTACAGTGAGGTAATTATTTCCTTAAGGAAACTCTGTGAATTCAGATGACTTGGCCTTATTCATTTCTACTTCATCTATTATTTCTGGAAAAATAAATACACCTCTTGGAAAGATCAATTTGATCTTATGTTGAGGGTATTGATATTCTTCATTGTGTTCTTGTTTATAAACTTGAACTATATGAAGTTGTTGTTCTGCTATACAGATTTTGTATACCCCAATATATTGTGGAAATAACAATCTTAAGGAAATAATGTTTATAGAATCTGTATTACTTGTTTTTCGAGATTAAAGCTTAAGCTTTCTACTCCGCTTGCATTTAACTAGTGATTAGAAGATATAAAATCTTCATCACAAGTTAAAGTTCACTCGGTTGACGATTCTAAGTAATAAAAACTTTATCGCTAACTAGAAAAAAGAAGAAGAGTTCCAAGTAATTTAACTTTATAAATAGTATTCTGAAAAATACTAAATTTTTCTGTCTTGTGGTGACAGGAAAAATGACAATTGAAAGTCAAATGCATGACATGGTTATGACTGTGGGGGCAAACAATATTTCTTCATCAAGTAGAAAAAATGCTCCGCCAACAATGGCACCGACGGAGAAGCCCGAAAAATTTTCGGGCGTTGACTTAAAGCAGTGGCAGCAAAAGATGTTCTTTTACCTCACCACTTTATGTCTACAACGGTTCACTAGTGAAGACGCTCCTAAGGTGCCCGAGGGAACCTCGGACAAAGACTGCTTCATTATGGTAGAAGCTTTGAAACATTCAAACTTCCTTTCCAGGAACTATATTCTGAGTGGTCTCCAAGACGACCTCTACAATGTCTATAGTGGAACCAAGAAATCAAAGGAACTGTAGGGGCACTTGAACGAAAATATAAAATGGAGGATGCGGGAATTAAGAAATTCCTTATTGCACAGTTCCTAGATTTCAAAATGATATATACCAAATCAGTTGTCTATCAAGTACAGGAGTTGCAAGTCGTCATACTTGATCTCCTAGAAGAAGATTTAATTGTGAATATTTCTTTCCAAGTAGCAGCGATAGTTGAAAAGCTACCACCGTTGTGGAAAGACTTCAAAAACTACTTAAATCATAAACGCAAGGAGATGACCATTGAAGATCTTAACTCTGTATGTAAGAGGAAAATAAAGCTACTGAAAGAAGGTCAAAGGGAAAATCTACAATTAATGGAGCACATATTGTTGAAGATGATCAAAACAATTCTAAGAAGAAAAAGAAAGTTGAACAAGGAAACAATCAACCCAAGAAGAAATTTAAGGGAAAATGCTTCAACTGTGGAAAGATTGGCCACAAGTCCATGGATTATCGAGCCCCAAAGAAAGGCAAGAAAAAGGACCAAGAGAATATGATTGAGTCCAATAAAAAATATGATGGTCTGTGTGCTATGTTCATGGAATGCAACTTGGTGAGGAATCCACGCAAATGGTGGATGGATTCGGGTGCCACACGCCATGTTTGCACCAACAAAGAGTTTTTTTCATTATTTTCTCTGGCTCAAGAGAAAGAAATGCTCTACATGGCCAACTCTGCTACAGCTAAGGTAGAGGGAAATGGAAAACTTTGCTTAGAGATGACTTCCAGAAAGGTCTTGACACTGAACAATGTGGTATATATGTTTCGGAGTTATGTAGGAATTTAATTTCTGTTATACTCCTAGATAAGAACGGATTCAAATGTGTAACCATTTCAAGGAAAATTGTAATTAGCAAAGGAGAAACGTATGTAGGAAAAGGCTATCTGACCGAAACCTTTTATAAGATGAATGTCATGACTGCTGAGATAAATAAAAGTTAGAATTCGTCTTATTTGCTTGAGTCTTATGATTTATGGAATGAACGTTTAGGCCATGTTAATTATAAAACGTTAAGAAAACTGATTAATTTAGAAGTTTTGCCAAACTTTGAGTGCAATAAATCTAAGTGTCTAACATGTGTGGAATCAAAGTATGGAAAATATCCTTATAAGTCCGTTGAAAGGAATTCCAATCCCTTAGACTTAATACACACTGACATTTGTGATATGAAGTCAATACCATCACGTGGTGGAAACAAGTATTTCATAAATTTTATTCATGATTGCACTAGATATTGTTATGTCTACTTGTTAATATTAAGGATGAAGCAATAGATGCATTTAGACAATATAAAACTGAAGTTGAAAAGCAGTTAGACAAAAAGATTAAAATAATAAGAAGTGATAGGAGTAGAGAATATGAATCTCCCTTTGCACAAATATGTGTAGAGAACGGAATAATCCATCAAACTACGGCCCCATATTCACCTAAATCTAATGGAATTGCGGAAAGAAAAAACCAAACTTTGAAGGAAATGATGAATGCCTTACTTATAAGTTTTTGTTTACAGCAAACTTATGGCGGGAGACTATCCTTATGGCCAATCATATACTAAACAGAGTTCCCCATAAAAAGACAAAATCAATTCCTTATAAAAAATAGAAAGAAAGGAAAACTAACTTGAAATATTTCAAAGTGTGGGAGTGTCTAGCAAAGGTTCAAGTTCATATACCTAAAAGGGTTAATATAGGACCTAAAATGGTAGACTGCATATTCATAGGATATGCTAAAAGTAGTAAAGCATGTCTATTTTTTGTTCATAAATCCGAACATCCAGATATAAACTTAGACATGAACAGTCTAGTGGAGGATCTAAATGACCTCAAGATAAACCAAGTGAGAATGTACATAATGAAGAAAATCCAAGACGTAGTACATGTCAAAGAACGTCAACTTCATTTGGATCAGATTTTGTAACATTTCTCTTAGAAAATATTCCTCAAACATTTAAAGAATCAATGTCGTCATCAGACTCATTCTTTTGGAAAGAGGCAGTCAATAGTGAGATAGATTCAATCTTAAGCAACCATACATGGGAATTGGTTGACCTTCCTCCCGAAAATAAACTGTTAGGTTCTAAATGGATCTTTAAAAGGAAAACGAAGGGGGATGGTACTATTGATAAGTACAAGGCAAGACTTGTAGTAAAAGGCTTCAAACAGAAGAAAGGCCTTGATTACTTTGATACATACTCGCCAGTAGGATAACCTCGATTCGAATGTTAATTGCCTTGGCTGCGGTATATGATCTTCAAATACATCAAATAGATGTGAAAACCGCATTCCTAAATGGAGATTTGGAGAAAGAAATATACATGAAAAAACCTGAGGGTTTTGTTATTCCAGGAAAGAAAAACAAGATGTGTAAACTTATTAAGTCGTTATATGGACTAAAGGAAGCACCAAAACAGTGGCATGCGAAGTTTGACCAAACTATGTTCCCAAACGAATTCAAAATAAATGAATGTGATAAACGTGTTTATATTAAAGACACTCCAAATCACCAAGTCATTGTATATTTATATTTGGATGATATGTTGATCATCAGTAGAGACATTTTTGACATAAATGCAACAAAATAAATATTCCAGAGCAAGTTTGATATGAAGGACCTTGGAGTTCCAGAGGTGATATTAGGTATAAGAATCCATCGAACTCTACAAGGGTTGGAATTTTCATAGTCTCGTTATATTGAAAGGGTACTTGACAAGTTCAAGCATATAGAATTCGGTATTTCCAAGACTCTATTGGATGCGAGCTTTGCACTTCAAAAGAATAAAGGTAAAAGTGACTCACAATTGGAGTACGTAAGAGTATTAGGATATTTAATATATATAATGAACTGTACACGACCATACATAGCATGCGCTATCATTAAATTGAGTCGGTACACGAGTAATCCCAACAAAACTCATTGGATGGCAATGAAACGAGGTTTGGGTTATCTTAAATACACTTAAAATTAAGCTTTGCATTATAATAAATATCCTATGGTAATTGAAGGATATAGTGATGCAAATTTGATCACCGGATAAAATGAAGTAAAATCCACAAGT
Organism: Capsicum annuum; assembly: GCF_002878395.1. Lineage (NCBI taxonomy): Eukaryota > Viridiplantae > Streptophyta > Magnoliopsida > Solanales > Solanaceae > Capsicum > Capsicum annuum. The sequence goes on from NC_061117.1 coordinate 32,937,332, forward strand.
GGATATGTATTTACTATCAATGGAGGAGTAGTCTCTTTGAAATCATCCAAACAGACATGTATTGCTCGCTCTATAATGGAATATGAATTTATCACATTAGATAAAGCCAGTGAAGAAGAAGAATAGCTCTGGAATTTCTTGGAAGATATTTCATATTGGCCAAAGCCAGTGGGACTAGTATATATACACTGTGATAGCCAAGCAGTAATAGGTAGGGCAGGTAGCATGATGTACAATGGTAAATCTCGTCATATAAGACAAAGACATAATACCATTAGAGAACTTCTCTCTAGTGGAATTATCACTGTAGACTATGTAAAGTCAAAGGATAATGTGTTGGATCCACTTACAAAAGGCCTATCTAGAGAAAGAGTAGAAAGGACATCAAAGGGTATGGTTATAAGGCATAGGACAAGTCAGCATGGCATTAACTCTACCTATAAGACTAGAGATTCCAAGAGCTAGGTTCAAGGAGATCAAACAAAGTTGTGTCTGATAGTTTCAACATTGTCAATTACCCAACCCATTCTCATGATATAGACAATGTATTGTAAACTAGGATAAGACTTAAGGTGAAAAGTCTTTTAATGATCATCCAAATTTGGCAGATTTGATCAAATAGTTTAATCTACAGGATTGAATGTTTAGAAAGAACCTATGAGAGGGAGAAATGGAAGCCTCTTCAAAGAGAATGTTAGTAAAGGCTTATTCTCTAAGAACTCATGAAAATCGGGACATGTTCATGGCTGAAAAGAACAAAACCATAAGAACCATTAACGATAAACGGATGGTTGTGTCACATGTGTTGTCTAGGTTTACATTAATGTTTGACGGTTCAAAGATATTGAATCTACCGATTGATCGAGTGCATCCGATGCGTGTTTACTATGAAAAGTTCAAAGGGAAACGTTATACAGATGAAATCAATCTTTACTTGATGATCACATACTTGTCCATAAAATTTTTACAAAAAATAGCCATTCCCATTCATGTGGGGGGATTGTTGGGTTCAATATGTGTGTTGAATGGAAAATGGAGAAATCAAGTGGAAGAGAAAAATTGAGTTTACACCAAAATGAAAAGTGTACTCAAAAATTAGAAAGTTTACTCTTTCTCCCACATTGGTGGAAGAAGAGAACTTTAAAGTGTTTATATTATGAAACACACTTCCACATGGAAAAGTGAGGCAAGAAAATAGAGATGCCTCGCGCCGTCGTCATCACTCCCTCGGCCTCGGGTACAGTGAGGGAAATTATTTCCTTAAGGAAACTCCATGAATTCGGACGACTTGGCCTTATTCATTTCTACTTCATCTATTATTTTTGGAAAAATAAATACACCTCTTGGAAAGATCATTTGGATCTTGTGTTGAGGGTATTGATATTCTTCATTATGTTCTTGTTTATAAACTTGAACAAGATGAAGTTGTTGTTCTGCTATACAGATCCTTTATACCTGAATATATTGTGGAAATAACAATCTTATGGAAATAATGTTTACAGAATTTGTATTACTTGTTTTTGAAGATTAAATCTTAAGCTTTATACTCTACTTGAATTTAAATAGTGATTAGAAGACATAAAATCTTCATCACAAGTTAAGGTTCACTCGGTTGAGGATTCAAAGTAATAAAAACATCATCGCTAACTAGAAACAAGAAGAAGAGTTTCAAGTGATTTAACTTTATAAATAGTATTCTGAAAAATACTAAATTTTTTTGTCTTGTGGTGGTAGAAAAAATGACAACTGAAAGTCAAACGGTGGACTGCATGTTCATAGGATATGCTAAAAGTAGTAAAACATGTCAATTTTTGATTCAAAAATCTGAACATCCGGATATAAACTTAGACATGAATAGTCTAGTATAGGATCTAAACGACCACAAAATAAACTAAGTGAGAATGTACATAATGAAGAAAATCCAAGACGTAGTACGTCAAAGAACGTCAACTTCGTTTGGATCAGTTTTGGTAATATTTCTTTTAAAAATGAGCCTCAAACATTTAAAGAAGAAATGTCGTCCTCAGACTCATTCTTTTGGAAAGAGGCAGTCAATAGTGAGATAGATTCAATCTTAAGCAACCATACATCGGAATTGGTTGACCTTCCTCCCGGAAATAAACCTTTAGGTTCTAAATGGATCTTTAACAGAAAAATGATGGCAGATGGTACTATTGACAAATACAAAGCAAGACTTGTAGTAAAAGGCTTCAAACAGTAGAAAGGCCTTGATTACTTTGATACATTCTTGTCAATAACAAGGATAATCTCAATTCAAATGTTTATTGCCTTGACGGCGGTATATGATCTTCAAATCCATCAAATGGTTGTGAAAACCGTATTCCTAAATGGAGATTTGGAGGAAGAAATATATATGGAACAACCTGAAGGTTTTGTGGTTATAGGAAAGGAAAACAAGGGGTGTAAACTTATCAAGTCGTTATATGGACTAAAGCAAGAACCAAAACAATGGCATGTGAAGTTTGACCAAATCATGTTCGCAAACGGATTCAAAATAAATGAATGTAATAAATGTGTTTATATTAAAGACACTCCAAATCATGAAATCATTGTATCTTTATATGTGGATTATTTGTCAATCATCAGTACAGACATTTCTGACATAAATGCAACAAAACAAATACTCGAGAGCAAGTTTGATATGAAGGACCTTGGACTTGGAGATGTGATCTTAGGTATAAAAATCCATCGAACTCCACAAGGGTTGGCATTGTGAAAGTCTCATTATATCGAAAAGGTACTTGACAAGTTTAAGCATATGGAATTCGGTATTTCCAAGACTCTATTGGATGCGAGCTTTGCACTTTGAAAGAATAAAGGTAAAAGTGACTCACAATTGGAGTACGCAAGAGTATTGGGATGTTTAATATATATAATGAACTGTACACGACCAGACATAGTATGCGCTATCATTAAATTGAGTCGGTACACGAGTAATCCCAACAAAACTCATTGGATGGCAATGAAACGAGTTTTGGGTTATCTTAAATACACTTAAAATTATGCTTTGCATTATAATAAATATCCTATGGTAATTGAAGGATATAGTGATGCAAATTTGATCACTGGATAAAATGAAGTAAAATCCACAAGTAGATATGTATTTACTATCGGTGGAGGAGTAGTCTCTTTGAAATCATCCAAACAGATATGTACTGCTCGCTCTATAATGGAATATGAATTTATTACATTAGATAAAGCTAGTGAAGAAGCAGAATAGCTCTGGAATTTCTTGCAAGATATTCTGTATTGGCCTAAGCCAGTGGCACCAGTATGTATACACTGTGATAGCCAAGCCACAATAGGTAGGGTAGAGAGCATGATGTACAATGATAAATCTCGTCATAAAGATGAAGACATAATACCATTAGAGAACTTCTCTTTAGTGGAATTATCTCTATAGACTATGTAAAGTCAAAGGATAATGTGTCGGATCCACTTACAAAAAGCCTATCTAGAGAAGGAGTAGAAAGGACATCCAATGAAATGGGTTTAAGGCCTAGGACAAGTTAGCATGGCGGTAACTCTACCTAGCAGACTTGAGATCCTAAGAACTAGGTTCAAGGTGATCAAACAAAGTTGTGTCTGACAGGTTCAACATTGTCAATTACCCAACCCATTCTCATGATGTAGACAATATATAGTAAACTAGGATAAGACTCAAGGTGTAAAGTCTTTTAATGTTTATCTAAATTTGGCAGATTTGACCAAACAGTTTAATCTCCAGGATTGAACATTTAAAAATCACCTATGCAAAGGCGAAGTGGAATCCGCTTCAAATAGAATATTAGTAAAGGCCTATTCTCTAAGCTCTCATGAAAACCGGGACATCCTCATGGCTGAAAAGAAAAAAAAACTATAAGAACCATAAATGGTAAAAGGCTGGTTGTTTGACATATGTTGTCTAGGTGTACATTAAAGTTCGACGGTTCAAAGATATCAAATCTACCAATTGACCGAGTGCATCCGATGCATGTTCACTACGAAAAGTTCAAAGTGATACCCACTTATCCAGATGCAATCAGTTATTTCTTGATAATCACATACTTGTCTGGAAAAATTTTATGAAAAATAGCCATTCCCATTTATGTGGGGGATTGTTGGGTTCTGTATGTGTGTTGAATGGAAAATGGAGAAATCAAGTGTAAGAGAAAAATTGAGTTTACACCAAAATGAAAAGTGTACTCAAAAATTGGAAAGTTTACTCTTTCTCCCACATTGGTGGAAGAAGAGAACTTTAAAGTATTTATATTGTGAAACACACTTCCACATGGACAAGTGAGGCAATAAAATAGAGATGCCTCGTACCGTCGTCGTCGCTCACTCGGCCTCGGCCTTGACTTTGGATTTGGATTTGGACTTAGATTTATCAAATGATCGATCGATGAGATCTATATTTTTGGACAAACTTTATTTGAATTCCAAACAATGCCAAGAGAAAACGCAGTAAATATTTTCTGTGTTTAATCCTCTATTTACGTGTGTATATAAGTATGCAGTAATAATGATGTAGGAACTGATGCTACTGTTTTACATGAACAGTTACGCAAAATAGTTGTACTGCTTTAAAAATGTTGTATTGCTTCAGAACTGATGCACAGGTTGAACAAACAGATTCAACCATTTACCAAAAGACACACTGATTCATGGAAAGATATGACTGTTCGGGAAAGGATACAATCTTTGATGAACAGGCATAAACTTGTAGCAAAGGTGCAACGTTTAGAGTAAACCATTGCCTCCTTTCTAAAGAGGCATCTTGTGGATATAAATAACCTAGTTTTCACCCACAGGTTTTGTAGAGAAATCAAAGAAATTTCAGATTATAAACTCTTCTTCTTCTCTTAAAAAAAACTATTCTATGTGATCATTAAATCTTTCAGTGCGTTCATAGAATCCGCCTATTTGAGGTACCACTATAGTCAGATTGAAGGCCATTGTATCCTGGGAGGAAAAATTTCACAACCTCGGGTACAGTGAGGGGAATTGTTTCCTTAAGGAAACCCCGTGAATTCGGACGACTTGGCCTTATTCATTTCTACTTCATCTATTATTTTTGGAAAAATAAATATACCTCTTGGAAAAATTATTTTGATTTTGTGTTGAGGGTATTGATATTCTTCACTGTGTTTTTGTTTATAAACTTGAACTAGATGAAGTTGTTGTTCTACTATACAGATTCTGCATACCCGAATATATTGTGGAATAACACTATTTTAATTTGTTTAGACAAAGTTCATGTTTTGAATTCTCCCTCTGTGCAACTACTCCCCTCAGCTATATCCACAAAGAATGAGATGTATCTTTTTTGTAGTTTTTACTCAGTTACCAACAAAATTTTGTTCCTTCTATTAAGTAAATTTTTATGATGTTTCTATTAGTTGTTCTTCCTAGTAAAGCTATTTGATTTGCTTTTTTAACAAATTTATCCCATCCAGTAATAGTGCTCAAAAGTTGTTGGGTATCCTGGTTGCTGTCGGTGAGGCAGTTGTTTATGACCTGTCTGTGATGTACGGATGTGTTAGCCAATTGGATGTTGGAAACGCTATCCTTATTATCCTTCAATATGGAGTCATTATTTGTTTATAACATTTTTGCGCTGTCGTTTATCCTGAAGATGATCCAGATTTAAAGGTGGTGTAATTATAAAATTCAATATACTTTTGCTTATTAAAGTTCAATTTTTTCAGTTGTGTTGGAGTAGAAAAAAATGGCAACGTTAGTTGCAAAACAAGGGCCATTGAGCAGTCAGAATCAACACAGACCAAGAATGAGAAATTATTCTAAAGTTTTTAGGAAGAGAAACTTTGTACTAAATCGTGATGAAGAAAAACTTGAAAAGCACAATGCAGCATCCCTGCCCGATGTTACGGAGTTACCTAATAAAAAACAAGAACTTTGTTCTGAATTTGGTGTCCCCCGTAAAAAAAAAAACTGTGTCTGAGCACGTGAATATTGCAATCAGGAAGGTGGAAGCATTTTTATCGGGCGGATCGGCAGAGAAAATTAAAACAGCAGAAAAGCCAAAGAGGAACATGATTAAATCATATCTGAGAAAAAAGACAGTAGCTAACCTGACAATGACTGTAAAGTAATCTGAAGGCTCACATAGAAGAATCACATTAAAGGGGCATCATTGTTCAGCAGAGAAGAAATTAACTTCTAAAATTTGGGATGAAATAGTGAGTAATGATGAAGAAGAGGAGAGTGAAGAGGAAGAGGATGAAGAGTATTTTCTAGGACCCTTAACAAAATTTCAGATGCCAATGAAGGAAGCGTTGAATAGTTTGAGAACTTCTACCAAGGGAAAAGTTCTTAGAAATGGACATATGAGAACTACAGGGAATGACGAAGAGAAAGACAAGCATTCCCCAAAAAACATTCTTTAGAGTGGAAATTTGCAGACTAAAGGATGCCTGTAAAGTAAATCTACAACAACGCCTAGGAACTTCAAGCAAGAAGATGATTCATAAAAAAGATAATACAATCAACAAGGTGGAACTTCAAAGTGAAGAAAACCGGGATGTTTGTAAGAAAAAAAAAGTTTATCTAAGGTTGGAAAGAAAATGCCAGGGACTCGTGAAATTTGAGGCTCAGAGAATAAAATGCGGGTGCTTGCTATATTAAATGAAAAATGTCTAGGAATGTCTAGCTAGAAGAAGATTCTTCAAGGAGAGAGTACAATGGATAAGGTGGATGAAAGTGAAGACGAGTGGAGTATGTGCAAGAAAAAGCCAAGTTTGTCCAAGGATGCAGAGAATAGGACATCTGTACGACGTGCTACTGGTTCATTCAAGAGATACGGAGATTACAATGTTGATGAGTGGGAAGATGATACTGATGATTATGCGGTTTTCCCACTATGTTATGGACATCATATACCCAGTAATACAAAAAGCCGGGGAGCTGATGTTTCACCTGAGTCGAAACCCAAAAATATTCCAAAAGATGTAATAAAAATTTTAGGAAAGTTATCTGCTTGTAGTTCATTACCTTCCTGGGCGCCTGCTAAATTAAATGGAGAACAGTGTCTAGGAATTCCAAGCAAGAAAAAGAGTCCTCGAGCAAATAGTACAATGGATAAAGTGGATAACAGTGAAGATGAGTGGAATGTGTGCAATGAAAAATCAAGTTTGTCCAATGATGGAAAAAAGAAGCAGAGAATTTATGAAAAAGATACAGAGAATAAAAGGACATCTGTAAGACATGCTGCTGCATCACTCAAGAGATACAATCATAATTACTTTGTTGGTGAGTGGAAAGATGATTCTGAGTAGTATGAGGTTTTGCCAATTAGCGATGGACATCATACACCAAGTAAAACAAGAAGCCAGAGAAGTGAAGTTTCACATGAGTCAAAACTAAAAGATAGTCCAAAAGATTCAATAAATAATTCAGGGAAGTTATCTGCTTGTAGTTCATTGCCTTCCACCTCATCGTCCTCCGGTTCCACAATTTCAAGAAATGGAATAGATGGATCTAAGAACATGAAGGTCAAGCTCTTTTTGTTCATATTTCACTTTAAATGGCATTTCCTCTCTTTTTTATTTAATTCCTTCAGATGATGACACTTATTTATGTAATCCTATGCAGGTAAATTGTCTGGCAGTAAATTAAAATCAATGTAGAAGAACTGTTGTTCCTTGTACGAAGTGTAAAGAGAAATTTTACTGTATCAAGTGCATCATGGAATGGTAAACCTCTAATGTGTATTTCTCATCTTTCTGTCCAAATGCTTAGACATTCTCTTTTAGTGTCGAATGGAATTTTGACACTATTTAAGCCTCCTGCTATTTATTTTTGGCAAGCAGGTATCCTGAATTGGAAGAAGAGGAAGTCTCAGAGCTTTGTCCATATTGTCATAGAAAATGTAACTGCAACTTGTGCTTACACTCAATTGGCATTCTAGAGGTTTGTCTTTTCTTTTTAATCAAACGAAATGAGCTTGTTGCTTTTGTTTTCCAATTACTTCTAAAATACTTATTTCCTTGAAGACATCAAGAAGGGATATCACTGATCGTGAAAAGATTGAGCATTTGCACTATTTGATTATCACGCTTCTTCCCTTTCTAAAAGAAATCCATCACGAACAATTTTAAGAGATAGAACTGGAGTCTTGTATTCGTGGTATGCATCTAAGTTTTAAAAACAAGACACTGAATCTGATGAATTTTACATTGATAAATAGTTTTTATCACAGGGGTATCTTCATCTTCATTTGAAATTAGACGATCACTTTGTCATAATGATGAGCGAGTTTACTGGTAATGTATCTTCTCTCTTGTTCTCTTTTTTTCTTCCAGCTATTATGAAATGTTATGATTGCAGACCTTATTTTTGGAGGTTTTATGCTTATTGATTTCTTGGCCTTGGAGCAGCAACAACTGCTCAACTTCAATTGTCCATCTTCATCGGAGCTGCCCAGATTGCTCATATGAGCTATGTCTAAGCTGATGCCAAGAGCTTCGGAGAGGCATGTTTCCAGAAAAGATTTGTAAAGCAATTTACAAATATTTAGATCGAGGTTGTTATTACATGCATAGTGGAGAGCCACTTCCTAAAAGTTTTCATAATATGGAAATTCCACAGGACCAGAACAAACCAATTTCTTGGGTTGCTAATTATGATGGTTATATCATTTGTGCTCCTATCGAAATGGGTGGATATGGAAAATACATTTTAGAGCTCAAGCATCTGCTACCAAGAAACTGGATATCAAACTTGAAAGCAAACTTAGAAAGGATTTTGATTCAATGCAATTTTTCCCAGGTGACTTTCCAGCAGATTTGTAGAACAGATAACCCTCAACAGTAACACAGGGCGGCTTCAAGAGTTGGTTCCGATGATAACTGATTATATTCTACTACTACAAAAGACGTTATGGAGGATGATGCACTTCTACACTTCCATAGACACTGGGCCTAGGGTGAACCGATGATTTTATAAAATGTGCTTGAGCATACAAGCGGTTTAAGCTGGGAACCAATGGTTATATGGCGTAAGAAGAAACAGAAGTTCACTGTAAGTGGTATTTTATACACACTGTTTTATCATAATAGTATTCATAATATATTGTGTTAATAACATTAATAGTATTATCATGCTATAGTGTTAAGGGATCGTTTGGTGGAGAGATAGGACAACTTTTATCTGATGGATTGGGATAGGCCAACTATCACCTTTTTTTTTATAACTCATCACATAAAAGCCCACATAATTAACCAAATTACCAAAATGATTGAGAATTTGCAAAGTCATTAAACCTTCATTTAAGGATAAAAAAAAATTATGTGAGGACTACCAAAGTTGGAGACCTCCCTTGTATAGTCGTAAAGTATAAAGTAAGCTTTCTTTTTTCTAAAAAAATAGTTAAACAATAGAAATTACAAGAAAATACTAAATAATAGTTTTTCATTTCATTACATATGCACTCAGTTTTTCCAGATTGTAGATTACTCCTTTTAGCATAAACATGACTCTTAACTTGAGAAGTCTCTGAACATTTTTCCTGATTTGATGAATTGTTGTATTATTTACTATAATATGATGAATTTTCTGAGGAACAAGCATTCAAGCCAAAGTAGCAGGGTAGAAGATACCTCAAAATAAAGTCAACTTCTCTGGATTAACTTTTTTGTTACTAATAACAGGATTGCTACGTCCACCCTCCTCAAAATCATCATGTGGATCATGTTGGCTATGTTATACTAATTTCTGCATAAATAAAATAATTAAATATATAGATCTACTATTAATTTTATAATATTGGCTTGACCAACTTGAAAAGACAGCTTTAGAAGATCAACAAACAGTTTAACCATTCAGCCATGGATGCAAAAAGACTTAGCGAGTGAAATAGGTTTTGGTATTCCTTCTCGAGCTTCTATTTCTTCCGTTAAAGGAGATTCCAGAAAAGATGGAATAGGAAGACGTGTTTCATGAACGAACAAGATACGGGTTGAGAAGGGGGAGTTAGCAAAGTTAGACAAGATTGGAATGGGCATAGGAACATGTATTGATGTACCAGATCGGCTAATGCTCCCAGGTTGATTCAATGTATTCCACCAGTTGACTGAAGACTTGATTATTGGTATATCGATCGGTCTAGCACGGATTAAAATAGGAGCCGGTTTGACAGAAAACTTTTGAAAATGCAGTGCACCCAGGTAAATAAGGAACAAGATGAATACAGAGGTTAAACGAGCATCCCATACCCACTTATAGTAAAGTAGTAAGTATTCCCCGTATTAATTTTAGAAATTTGTATTGTTTTTTATGAAGTCCTGTTGAACTTGACTTGAGTCTCATACCAGGTAGAAAAGGAAAGACGTCAAATAATTTACTTTGATATAATTTAGACACAACCCAATGACAAAAATGGCCATAGCTTCAAGCATTCTTTCTTTTATTTAGCTATTTTTGAAAAGTGGACAGAAGGTAAGGCTAGTAACCCATGCCAGTTATAAAGATTTCTCTTTGATTGTTGGATTGGAGTTTGATTCATTTAGGGACAAAATATAGGACTTTGGGTGCTTTATTATTTCAGTGCACATTTCCCTAAGAATTTCTCATCTTTGTAAAGCTAAATTCTTGAAATGATAGCATGCCCAGTGTAACTCCACAAGTAGGCTTTGAAGAAGGTAGAGTGTAGGCAGACTTGCCCCTACTATATACTCATTTTTACTTTGCTTCCGTATTTAATTTTCATGTTTTGTTGTTTTCAGTATTTGTAGAGACTGGACATTAGTGCTCATTAGCTTCGTTTTTCAAACAATCAGTTTCTGGCTACAGGATCCTATAAATTGAACACTAAATATAAATTGTATTATATTATTATAGCAGTAGTCCCTTACTATCTAATTGAATTTTCCCATATCTAAGCTTCATATCGAAAATAAGGGTACAAGGAAAATAAATAAAAGACAATTTTTAACTCCGATACTGACTAAGAAGTGCTAGAAATTTATGAGTTTGTATTTAAAAATTCTTCATTGCTTATGTTTACTATCTAACTGATCCTCCATGCTCTTTCATTACAGGTTTACACTTTGAATATTTCTCTTTGTCAGCTGCTGATAATGCCACACTACAAAGAAGATAAAATATTTTTCCATTATGTAAATAGTATGGCATATAAATATGCAATGTAAATAATACAATTGTAAACGAACGTTTGTCAATCATAAAATATCTATATATAAATAATATATGCATTACACTGGCAAAAATATTTCAACGTTGGGCCTGTGCTAGCATGGACCATCACTATATAGTATATATATAGTATTTCACTTATTAATAAGTGAAGCTTTTAATCGTCCACTAAAAGAATATTTTTGTAATTATATGCTGTTAAAATGTTTTTCCACTTTAACACATGTTGCCTACGGTTCAAATTGCAGACACACATACCTCTTCCAGATCTTTCTGCTTCTCCTCTTCCAACTCATGGTCTAAAAGCAACTTTTGATTCTGCTCTTTCATTAGTCTCTCTTCTCCCGTTTACCCAAGGTGTTTGTCTCTTTCATTACTCTCTTCTCTGTATTGCTTCCATTTACCCCAAGATGTTATTTGATTATGATAGAATTTGGTTATGAATTAAATATTGTTTTATTATTTTCTCCATTCATATCAACATTTTATCTGTTCTAGGTCATTTGTGGTTACTTTTTTATTTTTCAAGTGTTACTTTTTGACTTTGATTTTTGAAATTGGAATTTGAGTTCCAGATCGATGGACCAAACAATTGAAAGGTTGCTAATTACACATTGGATTTTCTTTGTGAGTTCAATAGAAAGAAACAATGAATGACTCCAAGAGTGGAACACAGTCGGCAATCATCTTTGGGTGGTCATACTTAAGAGGTAAGGAGTGTAATTCTCTATTCCTACATATTGGTAATCTTTTGGTGTTTGTAGCTACAACCCACTAGGTATGAGGTGTTATGATTTGGAGAAGCAATTGAAGGAAACCTGCTCACATAACATATGGTTCTTTGTTGTATAAGGTTTTTGTTGCAATAGTTTGCAATCTGCTTTTTGGAATATCCAATCTTTGCTTTACAATTTGAATTATTCATAGTTTTCTATTGCTATGTAGTGTAATTTGGTCACTGTTCGGACAACAAAGGGATTGCTTTGATATTCCCTTAAGAGGAATATTGCTTTACCATTCCATACAAATTTCAATCAATTTTTCTATTAGTCTGTGAAAGGAAGGATGGTGCAGCGAGAATATTGAAGGTTCTGTAGAATTTAAAGTAATTTAATTTGTCTATTTTTGTAAGGTCTGATCTTTAGGTTCCAATTGATCACAATTCCGGCATGTTACATTATTTTGTGATGTATAACTTACTATTATTAGGTTAATAAGTTCAGGAGTACAACAAAAGTGTAAAGATGGCTCACAAATCCTATGACAATAAGTTTAACTTTCGAAAGTGAGCGGTTAACAAGATACAGATGCCCAAGTCCTACAATTTAAGATCAAAACTTTGTTGTATAATATATGACTCAAATTTTACAAATTTAATAAGCATAGGATATTAGTCACCTTATGTAACTTGAAATTCCTGCATCATCTTTTTATTTTTCGGTGATTACTTGTACATATGATTTGAAGCTAACATAATTCTTGGTCTCTCTCTAGGCTGAAGATAATCTTTTTTTTATAAGATGCTTCCGAGTATGTCCTTAGAATCCTAAAATTCTGAATATTTTTGTACTTATTCTATTAGTGAAGATAACTCTTATTAATTTTTTCCCTTGTTTAGTCATCTGGTACTCATAAAAGTCATAACAGATATTTAATGGTCCTTATGCTATCAAAATAAGTCATCTATTTTGATAGTTTGTAGGTTATTGCGGCCTCTTTTGTATGCTCAGTAAAGCTCTTCTTTATTTTCTTATTGTAACAATTGAATGTCCAATGCAGGTGTTGACACCCAATTTTGGCTCGTCCTTTTTTCCTTCAATTACTTTTTTGATGCTTCTTGGCCCTAAGTAATTTTTTAAAATTAAATAGAAAATAAGATTCGTATTTTTATCTCTATTTCTACAATTTTTTTAAATAATAAAAGGGAATCCATTTTTCTATCATATTATAAAATATTTTAATTAAATATTATTAAATATTTTCTTCTGGGGATATTTATCCAAAGCTCGAGTATGGTCCATGCGCCATTTTTCTTCTCTACCATGACAAATCAATTGATTTAATGTCGGTATCGCTCTTTCCTTTGTCCTTCCCCCTATTTTTGCCCTATCAAACATCAAATTCGCACACAAAGTAAAATATCTTTTGACGATCACATTCATATTCTTTCTAATGTTTTATTTTAGCGTGATATTGTGACCATATGTATATGTATATTCTTGTAACATAAAACATAAATTTTATAAGATGTACATATACTTTCTCAAATTCTTGTTTTTATATATTATATTTTTATTTTTACACACATGTATATGCATATATTTTTGTTATATTAAATCGCAAAAGATATTAAAATTGGATGTTTTAAAAAATTCTGTTTGTAATTTATATACGTTAAACTAAAAATAATTTTTAGAATATCAGGAAGCATCGATAAATTTAATTTCAGCAGAAAAAGAGCATTCGGGCTAACAATAATTTGATTTCATTTGTTATTTCACCCGAACCCAACTCTTATGTATGAATTTCATCCAGGAGCTCGAAAACTAGTCCAAAATTCAGTATAATTTCTATCTCCGCTTTGCCATTCCACCTCAACGGATACAATTTAATCTGATCCGTTGATTTGCTTTAAATCCGCAGGATCCCAAAATTTTCAGTCATTTTAATATATATGTAGACATATATAATTTATTTTATTTATTTAATTATCTATTTATTTATTTTCTTTTCCTCTTCTCTTTAAATTAAAATTTGAACCATCCGCTTAAGTGACCAGACGGATAAAAATTAATCAATTTTTAACCGGCTTATATTTATCTTATATATATATATATATATATATATTTATATATATATATATATATATTTATATATATATATATATATATATATGTATATATATATATATATTTCATTATTTATTTATTTTGAACCGCCCGATTAAGAGATCGGACGGATCAAAATTAGTTAAACGATGCAATAAATGCACACCCTTTTACACAACTTTTTCCTCTTTTCAAAAAAATCATCCGCGTGAGTATCTCTTTCCAAGAAAAGGCGTGTAGTCACCATCTCCATTTACCCCAAAACACACAAAAATCAAACCAAACCTCCATCTCTCTTCTTCTTCCTCCTTTCCACCCTTACAAAACGAGAATGGCTTAGCAGTTATAGGCACCGTAGCATGGCTGCTACATCTGCATGAGAATCCCCCCAAATCAGCCCCTCCAGCCCATAAATCCTTTCAAGAACAGAAAATCAGTCTCAAATTCGTATAACAACAAAAAAAAGTTTCAAATCTGCTTTAAAGACCTGTGATTCACCTAAATCGAGAGATGAATCATCCCTTTCAAAGGTTTGAATCTAATTTCTTAATCTTTATCAAATGTTGGTTTCCATTCAGATATTGGTTTTGAATCGAAATTTTAAAATCCGAATTCACACCTATAAATAGAAGGTCGAAAATTGAGAAAAACAGGCTGAATTTTCGAAGCAAAACAAAAACAAGTACAGAAACAAGGTTCAAGATCTGGAAAAAAATGAGTGAAAAATTGGAGAGAAAAGCAAAAAATTGTGACAGAAATTTCAGATCTTGTAAGAAAGAAATCTGTGAGAAAGTAAACAAAAAAAAAGGAGAAAGAGGGATTTCAAAATCGACAACCTTATTTTCTGATTTTGGCCCAAATTTGAAGTTTTGAAGTTTGAGTTTACTTATTGGGAACCCTTGACATCGAGCCCATGTTCGCTGCACCAGAAAAGGTGCGAACCCGTTCTCCATCTCGCTTTCGTTTTTCCTTTTCCTCACCTGTTTTGATTTTTTTAGAGCATGTAATTTTTTGTCGATTTCAAGTTCACCTCTTTGTTATTTCCCTTTGGTTTTGTGGATAAAAAAATGTATGTTGATTTTTCAATTATGTTGTGCTCATTACTTGCTGATGGAATTCATATACTTGGCTTTATCTTAATCCTCTTTTCTTTCAAAGTATTGATGTCTAGTGTTCGGTATATGCAAGATGTTTCTTCTCTATGAAATTGAGTAAAAAGTAAGGATTCTTCCCTTTTGAGTTTCGGAATTCATTTGTGCGAATAAGTTTGAAAATGTGAAGTTTTGAGTGTGAATTCACTGCCTCTTGTTAACCTCCATCCGTCTTCCATTCATCTTATTGATGTGTAACTAATGTGATTTGGCCCCGAATGTTGAAGTTTTGTTAATATCGAAGTACTTAATGCATGAGATATATGACTTTTTCATGACTTTAAGTTTGTCTCGATTTCGGACCCATGGATAAACATGAATTTAATTCTGAAAAAAATATATTTTTGTGCACAAGTTTGTCAAATAAATCTAATTTTTGGCGTAAACAGGTAGAAATATTGTGGTCTGCTCTCTTAGAATCCAGCACAAAATATGATCTTTCATCGATTTATTTCAATTGTTGACTGTTTGCACAACTCGATAATTTATTCTTGTCCTTGGTCCAATTTTTTTTTATATTGTGAATTAGAGTATTAAGTTAATGTTGAGATTGCATTTTTGCCTATGCGCCTAAAGGGTCATATACTTATTTTATTCATTGAAAAATTAATAGCTCATTCTACTGATTGGTTAGCTCTTTTTCTTTTTCTAGCATGCAAATATAAATGTTTTCTACACTAGGATCAATAGCATGATGGATGAACTTGAATCAAAAGAAGGCTCATTTCTCTTTACTGTCTAATTCCCAATCATTTTGGATTTTTTTTTGTTAATTAGTTATCAGCATGTGATAGCGAGCAAAAAAATATATCCCAACTTACACGATAAATGAATAGATTTTAGTTATCAAATTCTTTTTCTTAACTTTTGATCATTTGTCTAAGCCTTGCCTAAGTATCATTCCGGACAAAGTTTATACATGCAAACGAATAATTTGAGCTCTTGATTATGGTTATTTGGATCATACCTGTACTAGCATGTCTTTGCTTTCCCATTGTTAAAATTTTTGGTTGGTCTGTTAGTTACTAATTCTTACTTTTATTTTTATTTTTTCATGTAAACTCGGGAATTGGAGTTCCACAACGGAACTTATTTTGACCCAACTAATCGAGTAAATCGCTATTAGGATCGCAGAGTTTCGGGATCACATTAATTGGAAACTCAAACTCCGAAACGGAGTCTAGTTCCTCTCTTTAGTTTGTTCTTCGTTAAATTATTCGTATTATATTATATTTTTTTGCAGATAACTTCATGTTCATTATTGCTTTGTTAAGATAATTTTATTGATTGATTGTTTTATAATCTTTTTATTATGTTCCGATCTTTTTAAATGAGATATTATTGTCATATGGTTGGAATTAAACGCCTAACTAATTTATAGAAGTGATATTTTAAAAAATGATTGGTGAACCTTAAATTTAGCCAATTGTTTAGTCAAGTCCTCTTGCTTTTAAAAAGCTAGCAAATAATAGACGTAGTGATTCTTATCCTTATTTTTAGAATAAAAAATGAATTTTCAGAATTAGATTAGTAAGAAGGTAAGTCTCTAATTTTAGATTTGAACCATCGATTTAACTTGTTAATTGAATAATGCTAACATGTATGAAATATTTTACAAATGCTATCATAGTTTTCAAACCTCCAAGGGAATAGAAATGTGAGGTATATGTATTATCTGCTGTCGCGTTCAAGGTACACTATTTTCAACGTTATTATAAAACTATTTTTGTTATTATTATTGTTATGTTATTATTTTATTATTCACATCATAATTATCATTGCTTTGAAACATCGGTAATATTTTATTACTACTATTTTGATTATTATCATTATTATTAGTTATTATTATTGTTGTTGTTGTTGTTGTCATTGTCATTATTTTACATAATTCCGACATGTTCATAATACGTATTTTTGTACTCCTAAAAATACATTTCGTAAATAAGTTCTATGTTATAAGATATCTTATTTATTTTATAAATAATAAAAATTAAATATTTAAATTCACGTGTCTATTCAAATTCTCTCATAGAACTATAAGACTTTAATATATAGAAATTATTATCATAGGCATGCATATTTTTCATAATAATTACATTACCTTCCCGTACGTGGTAGCGTCATATTTATGGTACCTTAAATTTTCTTCTAAATAATAATAAAAGAATAATAAAAGTTTTCTTAACACCGTCTTAAGCAAATAATGAATTAGAAGTTTTTTTTAATATTTTCCTAAACTAATTATAAGGACTATCTTCGGATATGCTCTGAGGGGTGCCTAACACCTTTCCCTCAGGTAACCAAAACCCTTACTCAGAATCTCAAAATGATTTCGATAGACTAAAACAGAGTTTTTACACAAAAAAAAATTATTTTTCCTAATTTTCCTAAAAAGTTAGGTGGCGACTTTAGAAAATAATTTTTAACCCAAGAGTCACGAACGATGCCACCGTGCGTCATGTTTTGTTTCGACCGGTTCGAAATGAGGCTTGATAGAATGGCGACTCTGCTGGAGATCTTGAACTTAGGTTTTAACCTTAATATGTTTAGTTCAGGATTTTCGTACTTTATTACATTACTTATTTGCTCGTCTTTATATCATGCATTTTGTGAAAGGACGCAAGCCAAATCCAAACTTGCGTTCCTTATTTGTTTGTATAACACTACTTGTTACTGCTTTATCATTGCATTATTCCTACCGAGTCATGGTCGTACATAATTCACACACTGAACACTCGAGGGTTATATTGCACTCCTCCGAAACCTCTTTGGATTCCTTAGTTTCAGAGTTGGTGCAGTTAGGTTAGTGCACCTTCTCACAAATATTCGTCCCACTCTCAAAAATTTTTAAGAAAAAATCTTACTCTAGAAATAGGTCATATGCATAAACCTTAGGCGGAACGGTCCAAGGTATCGTTCCCGTGGTTAGGAAACCACCCTTCATGTCAACGTATTCTTTATGAACCCAACGATGCTATATGTGTGAAATGATTAATTGATCCAAACGTTAAGAATGTAATAAATTCAGGACGTTGAACTTACCCTACCTTTTTTTTTCTTTGAACAGATGGACCATCCATATGCTGACTAACATTCCCCGGGTCTTAAGACATTGGTGGGGAAATATCTGAGTAGCATATAGAGAGGAAATGTTCACACATTTAGGATCTTTGATAGATTTGATGGAGATAAGGGTAGATGAGCAACTTATTCGATTTCTAGTCAAGTTCTGGGACCCGACTATAGTTTCCTTCAGGTTTACAGACTTTGAGACCACGCCTACTTTGGAGGAGGTCAGCCAAATGGATAACTTGCCATTGGCGGGGTGGGTATCTTTAGCCCCATAAAACACTTCAGGGAGCGGTTTTCTATGCTCGATCAGGCTAAGAGTCAGTGTAGGCTTGAGAATGGTGGAGACAGGCTGGATAAACCTGGGTTGTCTCTTTGAGAGGTTCGGTAAAAGGGAGAGTTATAACCGTTTTTGGGAGGAGTTCTTCTTTACTAGGATCGACTGGGAAAGGCATAGGGCCATTATCTTTTTGGTGGCTTTCCTCGAATTTATGGTGTTCCTGATGAGAAAGAACTGGATCAGCATCCACCTACTCCCCACGGTTATATTCATGTGTAGGGGATCGGTCAGAACCACTATTGTGTTGATGATTTTAGCAGAGATATTTTGGTCCCTATCTGCATACTCCAGGGGACATGACTTTTTCAGAGGTTGAAACCCAATGCTTAAAGTTTGGGTATTAGAATATTTTTATCACAGGAACGGCGTCAGCGAGGCAGGTCCTAACTAGATTCACAGCCATAAACTTAGGGTGGCTATGTGGGAGATGCCGAATAAGGAGGAGTAGTGGCGTGTCTTCCTAACCCATCTCACGTTCCATTGGAGGCTACCATGGGTTAGCGGTCGAGTAATGCTAAGGAGGCATTACACTTATTTCCTTGAGTTGATTGGGTTGGAAGGAATCCATCCATAAGCTCCACTAAGAATTCTATGATAATTTGGAATAATTCAGAACGTGCCTTTATGGTCAAACATGGTGTTATCGGAAGTAGATTATAAAGGGAGAATCTCCATGGAGAGGCTTGGTAACCGAGTCAATGGGTGGGGATAGATCATCAACTTAGGCATGTGTGCCCCCGAATACTACACATAGTACCGATCGGGAGGTATTCTAGCTAGACCAATTTATGAGGAACTTCAGGGACTTGCAAACATTCATAAAGATGATCAGATCAGGGATCAGTTACTGCACCTTAGGCTCGTGACTACTATCATGTATGAGCAGGTGATTTCGAGATCAGTGGATCACCTCATCCAGGCAGTAGACGGTGGACCTGAGGAGGAAATGGAAGAAGATCCTGAAGAGGACCCAGAGGAAGATTCGGAGGAGGACCCAATGGAAGAGTAGAAGAGAGAACTGACAGAGGAGATAGAGGAAGACCCTGAAGAAGAAGAGTATGGACCCATAGATTTTGGTGGCGGAGCAGTCGAAGACCACCAGGGGAAGCAATCAGACGGGTCCCCAGAGTATCACCCAGGGACCTACCATGACCTCGACGACGATGATGATGATCCCCTAGCTGGCCTTAGGATCCATCTTGTTATCATAGATTTCTGAGGATTTTGCATAACCTATTTGTACTTTTGTCCTTCATTTTTATTTTCCCTAAAGGGTCTAGCATGACCTCGTACTTTGTAACCCGTGGCTTCGTACTTTGCCCTTTTCATTAATCAAAATACCTTTGTCTTGAATTTAATTACATTTTGAAACTTTAGATCAATTAATCATACTTGCATCGTTGGCCCACCTCTAGCAAAAATAGGCTCTATATTAGGACGCATTTGGATTTCGCCAACTTGGTGTATATATGTTACTTACTTGTTACATTTACATTATCTCCCAAACTAACATAGTTTCCTTTTTCTTTTTCTTCTTTATTTTATTAAATCCCAGAAAAGAAAGAAATTTAATTTGTGACAATCGGAAAACTGGTAGAATCTCAATACAACCTCCAATATAGAAACAAAATGACCAACAAAGACAAGGCCGCGATGATAAGCGTAGATGAACACAAAAGCTCGCAGAAGCTATCACACACTCAAAATAACGAGCAAATGGGCAGTATGGCGCAAGAAATCAAAGTGTTAAAGGAAGATTTGCATCAAATGCGAGACTTAACTAAGCTTATTGTGGCCAGCTTTCCCACTCAGTTCTAGGGTCCAGATGTTGGATTACCCCCTGTCGCCCCAGCTAACCCAACGAATCTACCACATGCTCTAGCCCCGCCTACTTTTCAACCCACTACCGGGACGGTGCCTGGTTATCCATTTCCTACTCACAACTTTACTGTTTTGGTCCATCCAGAAATACAGCATATACCTAAGACGCTTGTCACTTGTGAAGTACCATGCCACCGATATATGCTACCGAAGTTCCTACCTTCGCAACATCCGTAGCTATCAAGGTTCCATATGAGGTCGAGCAATATGTAAGATTAGGATGGGATATGTAGTCAGGTGAAAAAAGGTCGATGGTAGCCCAACTCAAAAGTTTAAAGAGGACATTCAGAAACATCCAAGTCACCAGAGGGACTGAATCCTGGACTACGACGACTTATGCATTCATCCGTACGTCGACATGCCAGTGGGATACAAATTACCAAATTTTGATATATTGACGGAAAGGGTGACCCGTATGCATATCTGAGGGCTTACTGCGATAAGTTTGTCGGTATGGGAAGGAACGAGAAGTTGAGGATGAAGTTATTCATTCGGAGCTTGACAGGAGAAGCTTTGACTTGGTACACCCGACAAGACCCCTGTAAGTGGCATGACTGGAGGGAAATGGCTGAGGACTTCATGAGGCACTTTAGATTTAATACTGAGATTGCCCCTAACAGGTTCTCATTGGTTAACATGCAAAATAATCCTTCAGAATCATTTCAATAGTACGCATGGCGTTGGAGGACCGAGGCTGCTAGGATCCAACCTCTGCTGGATTAAAGTAATCTCTCCAAATATTTTATCTAAGCACAGGAGGGTGTTTACTTTGACAAGATGATATCGATGATAGGCCAAAAGTTTGCAGAATTGGTTAAAATAGGAGATTTCATAGAAGAAGGCATCAAATCAGGGAAGATCCAATCTATAGCTGCACTGTAAGCTGCAAGTAAGGCTATACAGACTGGTTTCATTAATGGTAATAAGAAAAAGAGAGAAGATGTCTCAGCCACCACACCATACTACCAACCTAGAAATTCTTCCTACCGTTACCCTAACAACCCCTAAATTGTTGCACATGTCCTAGTGTACAATACTTAACCGCATTATAATCCACCTCGAGCTCCAGCATTCCAAAATCCACCAAGACCATACGCCCCTGTCCAAGCTCCAACTCACCAAAATAGACCAGCCTATGCGTCTAGACCACATCCAAACTTTGAAGCCAGAAATGCTCCCACCTACACACCAATTGCAGAACCTTTGGTCCAGTTGTTTGAAAGATTGAGGGTTGTAGGTTTATTGTATCCAATTAAGGGAAAGCCCCCTGATCTAACCTCTCAAAACTTTGATGGTAGAAAACAGTTCGCCAATCACTCCGGAGTCCAGGGGCATGACACAAAAGACTGCTATAACTTGAAGAATCAAATTAAGTCTCTGATAAGGAGAGGTATAATCAAATGCACCATCGTAGCTCCCAATTCATAGAAATCAGGAAGTCAATATGATTACTCTAGAGGAGGAGTATGATTTGGAAAAAACTATTATACGCACATGGAATGCAGAAGAAATTGCCACTGTACCCCCATCATAGCCATTTAGCACAGCTCAATTGAGGGAGCCTATAACTGTTCAAACTTACCTACCAAGAGTCGTCGTGACCACATTAGCTACTGGAAGGTTCGACTATGACACTAAAGCAGTCCTGTGGGACTATCGAGCTGAAGCCAAGCGCAAAATAATAGACGAAGTTGCAACCCAAGTGATGACTAGGTCAGGAAGGTTTTAAGCACCAGAAGAACCAAATTGTGGAGCTCTCGAGAAAGATCAGAACTCAAGGAGAAATATCACAGATACCGAAGCTATAGAATTTTAGAAAAAAATGCAGCCCAATGACTATTCAGTCAAAAATCAACTCAAGAAGACGTCGTCCCAAATATCCGTCATGTCTTTGCTAATGAGTTCTGAAGCCCATAGGAACACTTTGATGGAAGTGTTATGTAGGTTCAGCATACCAAAAGAGATCACTAGTGAGACTTTGGTTGTAGTCAGATAAGGTCTTTTTCCATGATGATGAGTTACCGTCAGAAGGGGCGGCACACAATAAAGTGCTCCATATTGTAGTCAGATATCATGGCAAGATTGTGAACAGGGTCTTGATCGATGGTGGTTCAGGCTGCAATATTTTTTTGTTCTCCACTCTAAGGGATTTAGGTGTGAATATAAAAGTTATAAGGGAGAGTCAGGTGAAGGTCAGAGCCTTTGATGGGTCGTAAAAGAGTGTCGTCGGTGAAATTTACTTGACACTACAGATAGGACCAGTGGAATTTCCTATCCTATTTTAGGTCATGGATGTGTCGTATAGCTACAACATGCCTCTAGGAAGGCTATGGGTCCATATGGCGAGAGCTGTTCCTTCCACTCTCTATCAGTTCATGAAATTTGAATGGAGTCAAATAGAATTCACTGTCTATGGAGAGCTCAGCCATCCTATTTATTTTGTCAATTTAGTCCCAATCACAGAGGAGTTAGATGGAGCCACTTTCCATATCCTGGAGATCATGCAAGCTACCAGGACCGATGAGAAGATAGAACCAGTTGAAGGGAAAATGTCGAGTATTGAAAAGATAGTTGCATCAGAGATATTGAAATATAGGTATCATCCCAAGACAAGGATAGGACCAAGAGCCGATGGTATAGTCGATCCAATCAAGCTTAAGAATCAGAGAGGTACTACAGGTCTTGGATATGAGCCCATTTTTGGAAGAGCCTATAGTGAAGAATTTGGAGTAATGGTATTCGTGCTAGCCTAAGTCCTAGTTCTAGGGCAAACAATTGATGAAGATATCATAGAAGGAATAGGAAATCTATTTGTGGCCATGATCGAAGGAGAACCGGAGATAGATTTCAAAAGACATACCATCCGTGATGCTAAACCAAGAGAAGTCTTGCAGAACTGGACCATTAGCCCATCCCTATTCTGACAGGAGTCTTGGTAGTGTGGGATTGTTGTTGTTTTTAAAAATTATTCTATTTGCATGATCAATTGAGGCTTGAATCATGCCGAAACTCTTTTTGCTACTCACCTCTTACCAAAGCCTAGTGCGTTATTAATAAAAGTCCTTATTTTCAAAGCTTGTTTTTCCTATTTTCAATATATATTTACCTTACTCATTTTGTTATACTTTTCAGCGCAAATATTAATAAAAATCAGCTTTCCACGATTATGACATGTAATGAGTCCATTGAGCAAAGTGCAAGCAATAAGAAAGATTACGAGGAGTATAATGAAAGCATGATACCTGAAAACCTGCCGCAGGAGATCGAGCAACTTGAGGGTCAGAAGAAGCCTAATATAAATAAAATTGAAGTCGTTAATTTGGACGATTAAAAAACAACAAAGGAAACAGAGTCAGCATACACTTAGAGGCTGAAAAGAAGCAGGAATTGATATGACTGCTCAAGTAATACATCGATGTATTTGCTTGGTCTTACGATGACATGCCTGGTTTGATCACTAATATAGTCTCGTATAGACTGCCGATTAACCCCGCATGTCCGCTTGTGAAGAAGAATGATAAGGAAATTCAAACCCGACTTGAGTTTGAGAATAAAGAAGGAAGTGACCAAACAAATAGAACTCAACGTCGTGCGGGTTGCAACTTATCCCACCTTGTTGGCCAACATCGTTCCAGTACCGAAGAAGGATGGAAAGATAAGAATATGTCTGGATTATCGAAATCTCAACAAGGCTAGCCCAAAGGATGATTTTTCCCTATCGAACATTCACATTCTCATTGATAATTGCGCAAAACATGAGTTACAATCATTTGTTGATTGTTTTACGGGATATCATCAAATCTTGATAGACGAGAATAATGTAGAAAAAATAGCCTTCATCACTCTGAGGGGAGTGTACTGCTATAGGGTACTGCCGTTTGGACTCAAGAATGTCGGTCCGGCTTATATGAGGGCCATGACCACCCTTTTTCATGATATGATCCACAAAGAGATTGAGGTGTATGTGGATGACGTTGTTATCAATTCCAAAAGGAGTTCGGATCACCTGGATAACTTACGAAGCGAAGGTACGACCTAAAGTTGAATCCAGCTAAATACACTTTTGGAGTTCCCACAGGAATGTTATTAGGATTCATTGTTAGTAGGAGAGGTATACAGTTGGATCCGTCCAAGATAAAGGCAATTCAAGACCTACCACCTCCTAAGACCAAAAAGGACATAATGAGTTTCTTGGGAAGACTCAATTACATCAGTCGGTTCATAGCCCAGTCCCTAATAATTGCTGAACCAATATTCAAGTTGTTGAAAAAGGATGCCGCCACCGAATGGACTGAAGAATGTCAGAAGACTTTTGACAAAATCAAGGAGTATTTGTCTAACCCATAAGTACTGGTTCCACCAGAACTGGGAAAGCCTTCGCTGCTATATCTACCTGTTCTGGATAATGCATTTAGATGTGTGATAGGGCAGCACGACGATACAGAGAGGAAAGAGCGAGCCATTTACTACCTGAGTTTGAATTTCACACCGTATGGAGCAAGGTATATATTGTTGGAGCGGACTTGTTGCGCATTGACTTTGGTCATGCAAAAGTTAAGGCACTACTTATCCGCGTATACCACGTACTTGATTTCAAGGATGGATCCACTAAAGTACATCTTTCAGAAGCCAATGCCTACTGGAAAATTGGCAAAATGGTAGATTTTGTTGTGCGAGTTTGATATTGTGTATGTGACACAAAAGGCCGTTAAAGGACAAGTTTTAGCTGATCACCTCACAGAAAATCTTGTGGATGAAGATTTCGTGCTGCTCAATACCTACTTTCCTGATAAAGAAGTATTGTTTGTAGGAGAAGACATCTCAAATAAATATGATGGATGGAGAATGTTCTTTGATGAAGCAACGAACTTTAAAGTTGTCAAAATTGAAGCAGTTCTAGTTTCAGAAATAGGTCAACATTACCCGATCTTGGCGAAGATTAGGTTTTCTTGCACGAACAACACAGCAGAATATGAGGTTTCCAATCTCGGGCTTAGGATGGTAGTAGACATGGACATCAAAGAGCTATTGGTAATAGGGGATTCAGATTTGTTGATCCATCAGGTGCAAGGAGAATAGACCACCAAGAATGTCAAAATCCTTCTTTATGTACAATGTGTCAAGGAGCTGAGTAAAAGGTTTACGGAGATTTAATTCAAGCATGTCCCTCAAATTCAAAATGAGTTTGTCGATGCCTTGGCAACAATATCCTCAATGATTCAGCATCCGGATAAGAATTACATTGATCCCATCAAGGTGGAGATACACGGCCAATAAGTATATTGTTTCTATGTAGATGAAGAGCCAGATGGAAAACTGTGGTACTACGACACCAAGAGGCTGCTCGAAGCAGAAGAATATCCAGAAAGTGCTACCGGCAAGCACAAGAGAACTTTAAGAAGGATGGCCAATCACTTCTTTCTCAATAAAGAAATCCTATATAAGAGGATTCCAAACTTGGGATTGCGATGATGCGTCGACGCCTTAGAAGCCACAAGGTTGTTTAAAGATATACATGTAGGAACTTGTGGACCCCACATGAACAGTTTCATGCTTGCGAAGAAGATTTTGAGAGATGGATACTTTTGGATGACCATGGAGAGGGATAACACTCGATACATACAGAAGTGTCACCAATGTTAATTTCATAGAGACTTTATACGAGTTCCGCCAAATGAACTCAATGTGATGGGTTCTCCTTGGCCGTTTGCCGCTGGGGCATGGATGTTATTTGGACCATAGAGCCTCCTGTGTCCAATGGACACCGGTTTATCTTGGTAGCTATCGACTACTTCACGAAGTGGGTTGAAGCCTCAACACATAAGGCTGTAACCAAAAAAGTCATAGAAAATTTCATCCACAATAACTTAGTTTGTCGGTTTGGAATTCCAGAGTCAAATCATAACAGATAATCGGGCCAATCTTAATAGTGACCTAATGAGAGAGATTTCTGAAAGATTTAAAATCTCTCATAGAAATTTCACGAAATATCGACCATAAATGAATGGAGCAGTTGAAGCTGCAAAAAAGAATATCAAGAAGATCTTAAGGAAGATAGTGGACGGTAATAGGGAATGGCATGAAAATTTGCCATATGCTTTACTTAGATATCGCGCCACAATCAGAACTTCTACTGGGGAAAATCCCTACATGTTGGTTTATGGGTCGGAAACAATGATACCTGCAGAAGTTGAAATATCTTCATTAAGAATCTTCCAGGAAATTAGTCTAAAAGATGCTGAATGGATTCATAGCAGGATCGAGCAGTTAATGCTCATTGATGAGAAGAGATTGGATGCAGTCTGTCATGCTCAACTCTATCAAAATACGATTATCAAGCATTCAACAAAACAGTCAAGACTCGTTGATTCAAACCGGGACAATTAGTATTAAAGAAGATATTCTCTTACCAGGATGAATCCAAAGGGAAATTTGCGCCAAATCGGCAAGGTCCTTACATAGTCCACCGAGTACTCTTAGGACGAGTAGTAATTCTTGCAGAAATGGACGGCACAGTAAGCACGAAGCCGACCAATTCAGACTCCATCAACAACTACTATATTTGAAGACATTAGGACTAATTGTTTCTTTGTACTTTTTACCTTTTTCTCTAATATAACAGAACTACGTATTAGCCTGAATTCCCACGGCGAGATACGTAGGAAGCCCACATAGGGTTTGGTTTCCCTTAGAAAACCCAAAATATCATCCTTTCATGTACTTAGAACTACACTCAACCTGACTTCCCAAGGTGCGTTACGTAGGAAATCCACATAAGATTCGGTCCCTTTCATATGTTTACCTTTTCATTGTACTGAACTACGGCCTGACCTGATTCCACTTGGATACGTAGGTATTCTGAGTCAAGCCCGGTCATTACATTATTTTACTGTCTTTTGTATCAAACTACGTTATGACCTAATTCATATTCTTAGAATATGTAGGTAGCCTTAGTCAGGCTCGGTCACTGCACTCCATATTTTCACTTTTTCCATCGTAATTAAACAACGTCATGACCTAATTCCACTTGGATATGTAGGCATTCTGAATCAGACTTGCTCGCTGTATTTCATTTTTCCCTCTGTACCCCCTAAACTACATATAGATCTGATTCTTTTTAAGGATACGTAGGCAACCTGAAAGGTTTAATCTTACCTTTAGGAAAATCCCCCGTCGCTCTAAGTATAGCCCCAGAATATAAGCGATCTCACCGCCATAGTCTTCATAGCATCAACAAAGTCAGAGGAGTTCTATTAGAAGGATAAAGTTGCGAGAATCACAACGATGAGCTGAGGCTACCGGATTTTGAAACATGTCATAATCTAAAAATGATAAAGGATTACTATATATACTTAATATATACGTAAAATATTTGCAAAAACATATATATATATATATATATTTAACTATACTTTCCAACTTTTCCACCTATTGAGACTCTAGATTTGGGAGTGATCGAGCAACTGAGAGAGTGTTGGAGAATTCCATAAACAAAACCAGGATCCCCAAGTCGATACAAATCAACACCCTCTCCCATCTAAGAATTTTTCTTTGGGCGCAGGAAAATAGGAATTGAAAGACAACATCAAGTCAAGCTTTGGGATAGGATCAGGGGCATCATGCGGATTACCTCCACGACATGAGCTGAATATTCTTCTTTTACTTTATTCTCTTTACATATATTTATACTAATCCTCATAAGCTCTAAGAGTTTTATTCAAATTCTTTCGCAGGTACATTCTAAAGACCCGGGTCAAAAACTAAGGAAAGAGGATCCTCACAGGAAGATTAGGATATTTACTTCTCTCAATAAACTCCGCAAATCGGAGAGTGTCGTCTGACTTTAACAAAGTCAAGATTCTTCAAGCCAAGGACTGTATATAAGCAAATAAGTCGGGCTTCCTCATTTCAAGGACTGTATATAAGCAAACAAAGTTGAGTTCCAAATTCTGAAGATTGAACATAAGCAAGAAACACGATCCTCTACCATATCGAAGGATACGAATGATAAATATGACTCTCCACCATATCGGGAGTTGTGCACCAGCAAGGGGGACGCCCTGCCGCAAATCAAAGAATATGCATAATCAAAGCAACACTCTACCATATTGGAGAATCGCATTTCAACAAACAGAGCACATTCTGCCAATCAGAGGCCCACACCATAGAAAGCGTGCAAGAAAACCACTATAACGGCAATATCAAGTTCCAGCAGCAATACCATCATCTAGATCAGAATAATGGTCGTCTTGCCAATACAAGGCAGTTTATTTGTGGGCAAATGTCCCGCCGTTAGAGGCTTTACTTTTCAAACATTGGTCGCCAGTCAGATGGCGCTTACTTCTCAATTGTTCAGCCGACGGAGGCTATTTACATTTAAGTTATTTTCCCGTCAGTCGGAGGCCTTCACAAATGGAGACAATACTAGTTTGAATATCTAAACTCTACCCTTTATATTACAATTTTAATTTATAATTTTTTGAACAACATGTATTTTTCACCCCTTTTACCTATTTAGCAGGAACATGCAGTACAACATGGAACCACCCTCTTAGCAGCAAACTTGGGCAAGCTAGTGGACTATCAAGCATCCCTAGCTACGTCAAGGATTCTGACCAAGAAACTCAACTCGACTCGAAGTTTTTATTTTTAAAAATTTTTTTAGTGCCATTACCCAGCACCGTCTTAATCCGACACAGGATAATTTTTGAAAATCCGCAATCTCCTTCTCTGTCAAAATCCTCAACAGATATTTTATCCAATGTCTCCTCATCCCCAACTATTCAGAACAATCAATTTCGGGACTTGCACCTATATTCTTTTTCATTTGTGCTGAAATCTTTATTATCCTTCTCGAAGGGATCTAGTGACACCATAAATCTATACTAGGGCAAATTTCGAGGATCATCAAACTTTGCTACAATTTGAACTATCAATGGCCCAATTTCTCATGAAGTTCGAGATATGTAAGCAGCTCGAAAATCGGATTTCGACCATAATCTTTCAAACATTCTGTTTTGCCCGAGACAAAATTGGTTACGTCAACGTGAGTGCCCAAAGATTTTCACACAAATATTCGATCACTCAGGGGCAACTGTTGACACCCAATTTTGGCTCGCCCTTTTTTCCTTCAATTTATTTTCCGATCCTTCTTGGCCCTAAATAATTTTTGAAAATTAAATAGAAAATAAGATTCGTATTTTTACCTCTATTTTGACAAATTTTTAAATAATAAAAGGGAATCCATTTTTCTATCATATTATAAAATATTTTAATTAAATATATTAAAATCAAAATCGCACACATAAAGTAAAATATCTTTTGACGATCACATTCATATTCTTTCAAATCTTTTATTTTAGGCCGATATTATGACCTTATGTATAT
Source organism: Capsicum annuum (assembly GCF_002878395.1). Classification (NCBI taxonomy): domain Eukaryota; kingdom Viridiplantae; phylum Streptophyta; class Magnoliopsida; order Solanales; family Solanaceae; genus Capsicum; species Capsicum annuum. The sequence goes on from NC_061117.1 coordinate 32,967,163, forward strand.
GTATATTCTTGTTACATAAAATATATATTTTATAAGATGTACATATACTTTCTCATATTCTTGTTTTTATATATTATATTTTTATTTTTTCACACACATGTATACGCATATATTTTTGTTAATATTAAATCGCAAAAGATATTAAAATTGGACGTTTTAAAAAATTATATTTGTAATTTATATACGTTAAACTAAAAATAATTCGATATCAGGAAGCATCGATAAATTTAGATTCAGCAGAAAAAGAGCATTCGGGCTAACAATAATCTGATTTCATTTTTTAATTCACCCAAACCTAACTCTTATTTTATGAATTTCAGTCAAGATCCCAAAAACTAGCCCGAAACTTAGTATAAATCCTATGTCTTCTTTGCCATTCTACCTCAACAGATATAATTTAATCAGATACATTGATTTTATTTAAAACTGAAGGATCCCAAAATTTTTCGTCATTTTTATATATATGTACACATATATAATTATTTTATTTATTTAATTATCTATTTATTTATTTTCTTTTTCTCTTCTCTTTAAATTAAATTTCAAACCATCCGATTAAGTGACTAGACGGATAAAAAATAATCAATTTTTAAACGGCTTATATTTATCTTAATATATATATATATATATATATATATATATATATTTCTTTATTTATTTATTTTTTATTCAGAACTGTTCGATCAAGAGATTGAACAGATCAAAATTAGTCAAACGATGCAATAAATGCACACTTTTTTATACAGCTTTTTCCCTCGTTTCATAAAACCATCCGCGTGAGTATCTCTTTAGAAGAAAAGGCATGAAGTCACCATCTCCATTTACCCCAAAAACACAAAAATCAAACCAAACCTCCATCTCTCTTCTTATTCCTCCTTTCCACCCTCACCAAAAGAGAATGGCTTAGCAGCCATAGACACCACAGTATAGCTACTACACCTGTACGAGAATCCCCCCAAATCAGCCCCTCTAGCCCATAAATCTTTTCAAGAATGGAAAATCAGTCCCCAAATCTATATAACAGCAAAAATAAGTTTCAAATCTGTTTTAAAGACCTGTGATTCGCCCAAATGAAGAGATGAATCGTCCCTTTCAAAGGTTTGAATCTAATTTCTTCATCTTTATCCAACGATGGTTTTCATTGAGATATTGGTTTTGAATCTGGATTTTAAAATCCCGATCCGCACCTATAAATAGAAGGTCGAAAATTGACAAAAATAGGATGAATTTTCAAAGCAAAATAAAAAAAGTAGAGAAATATGGTTCAAGATCTGGAAAAGGAAACGAGTGAAAAATTGGAAAGAAAAGCATAAAATTATGATAGAAATTTTGGATCTTGTAAGAAAAAAATCTGTGAGAAAACAAACCAAAAAAAAAAAGAGGGATTTCAAAATTGGCAACCTTCTTTTCTGATTTTGGCCCCAATTTGAGGTTTTGAAGTTCGAATTAGTGGTCGGGAACCCTTGACATCGAGCCCAGGTTTGCTGCACCAGAAAAGGTGCGAACCCATTCTCCGTCTCGCTTTCATGTTTCCTTTCCCTCACTTGTTTCAATTTTTTTGAGAGCATATGATTTTCTGTCGATTTCAAGTTCACCTCTTTGATTTTTTTTCTTTGATTCTGTGGATAAAAAAATGCATGTTGATATTTCAATTATGTTGTGCTAATTACTTGCTGATGGAATTCATATACTTGGCTTCATCTTAATCTTCTTTTCTTTCAAGTATTGATGTCCAGTGTTCAGTATATGCAAGATGTTTCTTCTCTGTGAAATTGAGTAAAAAGTGAGGATTCGTCCCTTTTGAGTTTTGGGATTCATTTATGCGAATAAGTTTGAAATTGTGAAGTTTTTAAGTGTGAATTTACTATCTCTTGTTAACCTCCATCTACCTTTCATTTATCTTATTTTGATGTGTAACTAATGTGATTTGGTCCCAAATGTTGAAGTTTTGTTAATATCGAAGTACTTAAGGCATGAGATAAATGACCTTTTCATGAATTTAAGTTTATCTCGATTTTAGACCCATGGGTAAAAATGAATTTGATTCTGAAAAAAAAAAATTGTCCACAAGTTTGTCAACATAAATCTGATTTTTGGCGTGAACAAGTAGAAATATTGTGGTCTGCTCTCCTAGAATCCAACATAAAATATGGTCTTTCATCGATTTATTTCAATTGTTGACTGTTTGCACAACTCGATAATTTATTCTTGTCCTTGGTCCCATTTTATTTTTTTTATATTGTGATATAAAGTATTAAGTTAATGTTGCGATTGCATTTTTGCCTATGCGCCTAAAGGTTCATATGCCTATTTTATCCATTGAAAAATTAATAGCTCATTCTACTGATTGGTTAGCTCTTTTTTTTTTTTCAAGCATGTAAATATAAATGTTTTCTACACTAGGATCAATAGGATGATGGGTGAACTTTAATCAAAATAAGGCTCATTTCTCTTTACTACCTAATTCTCAATCATTTAATTGTTTTTTGTTAATTAGTTATCAGCATATGATAGCGAGAAAAAAATATATATCCCAACTTGCACGATATATGAATAGATTGTTAGTTAGCAAATTCTTTTTCTTAACTTTTTATCATTTGTCTAAGCCTTGCCTAAGTATCATTTAGGACAAAGTTTATACATGCAGACGAATAATTTGAGCTCTTGATTATGGTTATTTGGATCATGCTTGTACTAGCATGTTTTTGCTTTCCCATTCTTAAAATTTTTGGTTGGTCTGTTAGTTACTAATTCTTACTTTTATTTTTATTTTTTCATGTAAACTCGGGAATTGGAGTTCCACAACGGAACTCGTTTTAAGCCAACTAATCGGGCTAATCGCTATTAGGATCGCAGAGTTTCGGGATCGCATTACTTGGAAACTCAAACTCCAAAACGGAGTCTAGTGCCCCCTCTTTAGTTTGTTCTTCGTTAAATTATTCGTATTATATATTTTTTTTTGCAGCTAAATTCATGTTCATTATTGCTTTGTTAAGATAATTTTATTGGTTGATTTTTTTACAATCTCTTTATTATGTGCCGATCTTTTTAAATGAGATATTATTGTCATATGGTTGGAATTAAACACCTAACTAATTTATAGAAGTGATTTTTTAAATAAAGATCGGTGAACCTTAAATTTTGTCAATTGTTTAGTCAAGTCATCTCGCTTTTAAAAAACTAGAAAATAATAGATGTAGTGATTCTTATCCTTATTTTTAGAATAAAAAATAAATTTTCAAAATTAGATTAGTAAGAAGGTAAGTCTCCAATTTTAGATTTGAACCATCGATTTAACTTGTTAATTGAATAATGCTAACATGTATGCAATATTTTACAAAAGCTATCACAGTTTTCAAACCTCCAAGGGAATAGAAATGTGAGGTATATGTATTCATCCCCTACCATGTCCAAGGTACACTATTTTCAATGTTATTATAAAACTATTTTCGGCATTATTATTGTTATGTTATTATTTTATTATTCACATCATACTTATCATTACTTTGAAACATCGGCAATATTTTATTACTACTATTTTGATTATTATTATTATGATTTAGTATTATTAGTTGTTATTATTATTATTATTATCATCTTTATTATTATTATTATTATTATTATTATTATTATTATTATTTTAATGATTATTATTATTATTATCATTATCACTATTGTTGTCATTCTCATTATTTTACATAATTCCGACATGTTCATAATACGACACATATTTTTGCACTCTTAAAAAGTACATTTCGTTAATAAGTTCTATTCTTTAAGATATCTTATTTATTTTATAAATAATTAAAATTAAATATTTAAATTCACATGTCTATTCAAATTCTCTCATAGAACTATAAGACTTTAATATATAGAAATTATTATCATAGGCATGCATATTTTTCATAATAATTACATTTAAGGGTGTTCATGGGATTGGTTAAAAACCAAACCGAACCGTGAACCGAACCAAACCGATTAAAAAACCGACGTTTGGTAGGTTTAGTTAAGTTTGGTTTTGAATTTTAAAAAACCGATGCTATTTGGTTTGGTTATTGTTTTACTTAAAAAAAATTGTGAAAATAACCAAACCGAACCGATAAATTTTTTTTATATATATATACATATATATATTATAATTATTTATATATAATTTTTAAATAAAATATAAATATTTTATTAAATTGAATTTTAAACTAAATTTAATCAATGTCTAGCCCAATCAATACTTTAACCCAATTGCTCAAAGCCCCAAACCCAAGCCCAACTCTACATACTATTACTAATAAGTTAGCCCTAAGGTCTCTACCTCACTTTTTCTACTACAGCTTTCACAATAAGTAGCACATCAATTGCTGCTTCTTTTATTCTTCATTGAAAGGCAGCGCCGCATTGAAAGGAGTGTCGGCTTGCTCTGATATTGCAATATTTTCTTGTTTAGTTTCTTAACCCCCTATATCTCTTTTACGCTCTCTTTCGTAATTTAGTCTTCTCTTTACTTTTTGTGGAATATTTTCGGTGATTAAATCTGATTCTATTCTATATTAAAATCCCAAAGTTTTATGGGATGTATCTTTAGCCAGGCAATGGTGTAGAGGGGGTTTATTAAATGTTACTGATTCTTTATTGTTGTATGGTTTGTGAATAATCCAAGAGAGATGGCATGAATGATGACTGAAACTGTAATTCATATCCTGCTTCATCTTAGGTTACATAAATAAAGAATCTTTCAAACGAGTTACCATGGTCCCTGGTTCAAATGGTAGTTTTATGTCTCCTTGTTTATTCAATCTTTTCCCTATATGATTAGCTCACCTAACTAGTCTATAAAGTAAACAGATTACTCAAATTTGCCCAACTCTGTCTCTTCTTGCAGTACACTGCAACAGAATACAAAGCTCTGTTTTACAATGTACATGTATGTGTTTATATGTTGTTGGATAATCTTAGTGCCTACAATACAAAGCTAGTGCTTTTCATCTCAATGTTTGTTGTGTTTAATGTGTTTGTTCTAAAATTTTAAGAGTTTATAGTGTCATTTGTCCATCACTGTACAAATATTTCATGAGAAATTGTTCAATGTGATAGTCTTTTCAATGGGTTAAAAGAAAGAGTTTATTCTAGAGATGGTTGGAGTAGGCTAGTCAATAACCAAAAAAATCCAAAAAATCGAACCAAACCAAACCAAACCGACGGTTATTTTGTTTTTATGGTTTGGTTTGGTTTTATAAATTAAAAAATTGACTAAATTGATTTTGGTTATGGTTTTAACCACTAACCAATCCAAACCGACTCATGAACACCCCAAATTACATTACCTTCCCATACATGGTAGCGTCATGTTTATGGTACCTTAAATTTTCTTCTAAATAATAATAAAAGAATAATAAAAGTTTTCTTATCACCGTCTGAAGCAAATAATGAATTAAAAGTTTTTCCTAATATTTTCCTAAACTAAGTATATGGAATATCTTCGGATAGGCTCTGAGGGGTTCCTAACACCTTCCCCTCGAGTAACCAAAACCCTTACTCAAAATTTCAAAATGTTTTCGATAATCTAAAATAGATTTTTTACACACAAAAAATAGTTTTTCCTAATTTTCTTGAAAAGTTAGGTGGGGACTCTAGAAAATAATTTTAACCCAAAAGTCACGAATGATGCCACCCTACATTGTGTGCTGTTTCGACCAGTTTGAAATGGGGCTTGACAGTAGGTTGGTACCAAGGAAAACATTAAGTTTAAGTTGTGTGTTCAACTAGCGTAACTTGGATTAAATGGATTCCAAATAGCTCAATTGAAACACATGATGCTATAAGTACTTGCTAGGAAATTAAATCTAGACTCGACTGACAGTGATAATTGATATTGTATGGAAGATTTACACCATGGGCAATTTTGATTAGTTGGACTCAAGGTATAACAGTTCTTGATGCTTAATTTTGAAGACAGTGGAATAGAGAGATAGTCATAATGTATGTCAGCTTATCTATTCCTTAGTCATCAACATTTGAACCCTCTCTTAGCACAAGTAAAATACAATTGTTTCCCTTCACCTTTAGCATCTCTTATTGTCATTCTGCTTACAAAAATTGTCAGTTGGATAGAAAACGGTGACATTTTTGACTTGTGATTCCTCCTCAGAGCTTCTACTTCTTCGTTTTCCTATTGACCAGGTGAACCTACTTACTTCATTGTTTCATTTTCTCGCTTCCTGTTCTTTCATTTTTTTGGGTGTTTCTTCGTTTACTAAGCTTATCATTTTCTTCAAGTAAAATTGAGAGTGTACTCAGATTTTGCATTTTTTGGGTAAAGTTTGAGGTTGTTTCCAAGATAAAGCTAAAGACCTTTGTTATGCTTGCAGGCTTTAGTCCATTCAGAGAAAAAGATACTACATTCGTATAAAGCAAAATACTTGGCACTATTACAACAGGTACAACATATAAACTTTTTCATCTTTATTTGTGATGATCGAATCAATGAAAAAGCTAAGGATAATGACTTAGTAATTTCCAACTTAACATTCTATAACCCTGAAATTAATTTGTGAATATACCCGAATAGCTCATTTCTACTAGCCGTGTAACTATATATCCAGATAATAATTAGAAGAAAAAAAATAGTTGTGATCTTTCTGTTTTAATAATTACTATACAAACAATTTTCTTACTATTTGATCACCTGCATAATGTGCTGGATCCCACCTATGTTAGATCCATGCAATTATCTTTGCATGAGAGAGTTATTGGTGCAATATGTGAAATAAATATTGTTGGAAATTTGAGAAGAGTATCAAATAAATCGAATATCCTCACAAACATTGTCTTTTTTATGAGTAGTGACTATCAAAACATTCTACCTTAACCACAGTTAGTTTCTCCTGCTCATTTTTCCAGTCTCTTTTTAAGAAGAAGTAGTTCTTTGTGCACTTTCTGCTAGATCCTATAGCCATTAACGATACATCAAGAGAAGCATCTTTTGCTTCCAGATACTTTTGCTTGGTTGCAACAGAGAAAGTGAGTTTACTTGCTTTGTTTTTTTGAAACATTATCAAATAGAACTCACAATAATTGAGATCTTCACTATGTTGTAAAGGATGAGAAATTGGAGATTGATGGGAAGAAAATCTTTCAACCAATGTTTGATGAACAAAGGTACTAAGAGTCAAGAGATGTCAAAAGTTGGGTATGGAGTGAGGTACGACTAATTTTCCCTATCAATGTTCAGCTTACTAATTGGAAAAGAGGAATATTCACTTTGCGCTTTTATAAATAATAGATGTTACTCCAACCGAGTAAGTTATTTAATGGCATAGGAAATTATAAGTAGTATAGAATCTACTTCAGGTTTCTTGTAGCAATCATTTGCCATGAGTATTGACTTAAGCACTATGAACACTCTTATGCTCACAATACGAGTATCCAGGAAGATCTTCACTTTGACATAATTTCTAGGTAGAACCATACTTGGCAGGTGTGGTTATACCATTACTGGACAACATTTCACACAGTAATATAGAGCTAAGTTCCAAAGTGTTGGAGGTAAAAGAAGCTCCCTATAATTTGAATTGCTTCGAAATAAAGTTGAAGATTCTCCTTTCTCCCTCCTCTTCTCTCTCTGTGTGTCGTCTATCGTCTTCGGGAAGCATTGCAGTTAATTAGCATATATTTCTTCAGGCTCCTTATGAAGATTTATTGCAAACTTAAATGCGAACACTTTGAGATGGTTTGAGAATACAATGTTCTGGATTGTGACAACAGCTTCATTTCACCTCTTGCTGAGCTTGTATCCTTTAAAACACTTTAGCCTATCTCTGGTAAGTATTCAGTCTCCAAGTGTATCTATGAATTAAGCATAAACCTCATTTTTATCCAAGACATTTGACAGCTTCTGAATGGATTGGTAGCATGTCTCTGTTACAGGTCTAACTTGGCTCTATAAATAACTATTTATTGAAACTCTAGGTTTGGAATAGGATGATTGCCATTTGCTTGTTTAGCTTCAATAACACTATTGCTTTGGTCCATCTAATGCTTTCTCGTGTATATCTCCGTACACTTCATCTCCTTTTTTTAACTCCTGTACTTGACTGCCAACTTTCACTACCACACCGGCAACATCATAACCTGGCACAGTCTACACAGAACAAATATATATATATATATATAAGTTAAGTGATTTTGTCCATCATTTCTTGTTAAAAGATTAAACTGTCATAGAGGGTACACTTCTATTTACTTAATTATAACATCAAGAAGGCCTCTTTCTTACAAGTCTGATTCTTTTCTGTGGGTCCAGCACACATGAAAATTCAACTTTATAATAGACCCAGATAGACTTAAACCCATAATTTGTGCTTGCTCTGACCATATATTAAATTCTGTGGCCATCTCATCCAAAAGCTCAAAATGTTAGGAAACCCAGAATTTTTATTTAATCATTTATACCTTCAACGGTTGCAGGACGTTAAGATATAATTAATTAAATAAATGTGTGCTCTTTCTAGCAGCTTAAGCTTTTAGATGAGGAATCACAAACTACAACATGGTATCAGACCATAGAAATATCTCGACTTTCAATCTCATCGCCACTCATTATTAGAAAAAAATTCCATATATTTGACTCACCCGCACACAAGGGGTGTCTTGAGGTAATAAATAAGTAAATAAATGTGTGCTCTCTCAAAAAACTTTTAGATAGAAGTCACATAGCTAAACACACTATAGTGCAGATAGTCTCTAACTTTTTTCTGACCTACAATAATTCAAAGGTGGAATATTAGGACTGTCATGGAAATCTGAACACAAGTAGTGAACACTATAGTCATGAAGTGCAATGTGCACAAAAAACAATTGAACCTTACCTGTGCTGAAATCTAAGGAGAAAAATTACTTTAACATTATAAGACAAGTGATGAGAAATGTAAATCTACAATTCAAACCAAACTCAATAGAATGCCAAAGCTTACAGGGAGTGGAGAATCAGTGACCTTGAATTTTTTGAGACGGCATTTAAAATCAACAGGGTTAGGAGAAGAAGCAACAACCTTAATCAAGACTTGATCTTCCTTAATTTCTGGAACTGAAACATTAGACTCAAACTTCAAAACATTAACACTTCCATAATCAGTATAACTCCAAGCTTTCATTTCATAAGGAATAATCTTCTTTCAATTTTTTTTGTTAGTTTGTTTCCACTGAGTTTTAGTTTTAGGGTTTTTTTTAATTGATTGATGTCTCTTTCAATTGATTTTAAGGTTCACTAAATGGGATACTTTGCAAAGAGGTATCATGTTTCTTGATTCTCCATTCTATCCTAATAATTTTTTAATACTTCTTACACAAACTATACACTTATTGTTTAATACTACTATAAAGACCTTCTATTGCACCGCTGTAGGCATTCAAGAAAATAAAGGAGAAGGTCCTAAGAAAAATCTCAGAAATCAGGTCTTGTATTTTACCTTTTGGTAAAAATATTTTCATGTTAATGAAGTCTATTTTGCAATACTTTTGGCTTTTATGGAACAATGGTAATGAAAATAAAAACTTATTTATCTTCATGTCATGAATGAATTATTAATTTGCTGACAAAAAAAGATCAAAAATTGACCTACTTCCTGAAAGTTTAGAGATGGGTCTTTTGTGATATTGCAATACATTAAGTTATAGAGCTATTTTTCTCGCTCCCATTCTCTCTAATTTGTTGTTTCTCTATCTTGATTCCAATTTATAAATTATATGTGGCTTATTTTTAGTTTTGATAAAAAAAAAATTCATTATTTCTTCATTCCCTGTTGTTGATAATGAGAAGTAGTACCTGTAGGTTTATTAATTTATGATTATTTCTTGTTAGTTATAAGATTTTACTTGCATGTTTGAAAATAGATAACTAGGTTCATGATAAGTATATACCCTAATTTTTTGTGATGTTCTTCGCTTTGTTACAACTCCTTAAGGTTCTGTAAAATCTGAAGTATTTAATTCGTCTAGTTTTTAAGGTCTGATCATCAGGTTCCAAAATGATCATAGTTCTTGCATATTACATTATTTTATGATGTTAATGAGTTTAGTAGTACAACAGAAGTGTAAAGATGGGTCACGAATCCTATAACAATAAATTTAGCTTTCAAAAATGAGTGGCTAACAATATATGGATGTACAAGTCCTGCAATTTAAGATCAAAACTTTGTTGTGTAATATATGACTAAAATTTTACAAATTTAACAAGCATAGAATATCAGTCACTTGATGTAACTTGAAGTTCCTACATATGATTTGAAGCTAACCCGATTCTTTGTCTCTCTCTAGGCTGAAGATAATCTATTTTTGTAAGATACTTTCGAGTATTTCTTTAGAATCCTGAAATTCTAAATATTGTTGTACTTATTCTATTAGTGAAAATAACTCTTTTTAATTTTTTCCCTTGCTTAGTCATCTGGTACTCATGAAAGTCATAACAGATATTTAATGGTCCTTATGCTATCAAAATAGGTCATCTATTTTGATAGTCCTTGTAGGTTATCACTTGCATTGTGTCCTATTTTAGATGCTCAGTAAAGCTCTTCTTTATTTTCTTATTGTAACTGTTGAATGTCCAATGCAGGTTGGTGCCAAGGAAAACTTTAAGTTTAAGGTGAGTGTTCAACTAGCATAACTTGTATTAAATGGTTCCCAAATAGCTTGACTTCAACTCATAATGCTATAAGTACTTGGCAAGAAATCAAATCTACACTCGATTGATAGCGACAATTAATGTCGTATGGAAGAGTTACACCATTAAATAAATATATGGGCAACTTTGATAAGTGTATAGCTCAAGATAAACATTAACAACTATCGACTGTCGTGAACGTTGTGGAAAAGGTTGCAATTGTTCCTCTTTTAGGAGATATCTTCAGAAATTCTTAAATAGTGTTCGAGGCTTGGCGTACGGTACCTCAGGATGATAAATGGTATGATTTGGTTTAGTATCATTAATATTCAATGCAGTGAAATAATTAATGTAGTGTTGGTGTATTCATATCGTTGATATCTATGTAGTGAAAATCACCAATTCTATTGATGTGTTCATATCTAACAGTTGCATTCAGTTCCCAGTATATGAAGTCGATTTTGGTGGGAAAAAAACCATTTACTTTCTTAGAAGACAATATCATGATGAAACTAATGGACGAATGTATCTACCTAAGCAAGAGTATATATTATTGTTTGATGTATTTATGTATTTGGGAGGACTTGGATGAGGTGGTGAGAGGCGTGCCTAGCTCTGAGAAGATTATTGTACCAGGGGATTTCAATGGGCACATTGGTGCGTTATCGGGAGAATTTGGTGATGTGCATGGTGGGTTTGGTTTTGGGGAGATAAATAAAGAGGGAGCTACTCTGTTGGACTTTCCGAGGTCCTTTAGGCTGGTGGTGGTGAATTCAAGCTTTCCAAAGAAGAACGATCACCTGATCACTTTCCAAAGTGCGATAGCCAAGACCCAAATTGACTTTTTGCTGCTTAGGAAAGGGGATATGTTATGTAAGGACTGTAAGGTCATTTCGAGTGAGAATCTTTTGACCCAGCATAGGCTCTTAGTGATGGACTTGGGTATAATAAAGGATAAGAAGAACAGGGGTGTGGAGGGTAGACCAAGAATCAAGTAGGGCAGCTTAATGTCAGTGAGTACGCGAGAGATGGGGAGATGGCAGATTTAGAGGTATGGAAGTGTCGGGTAGACGTGGATGGTATGTGGGATAGGGTAGCTAGGTGCATCAAGGAGACTGCAAGTGAGGTATTAGGTATGTCCAGGGGTTGGTCCAATCACCATCGAAGAGATTAATGGTGGAATAAGGAGGTTAAGAAGAAAATGAAAACTAATAAAGAGGCGTATACTAAGTTGGTTGAGAGTAAGGATGAAGAAGAGAAGTGGGTAAATAGGGAGGAGTACAACTTAGTGAGGAAAGAGGCTATGCTAGCAGTTACAGCTGCTAAGACGGCAACATTTGAGAGCTTGTATATAGGGCTAGAGAAAAAAAGGGGAGAAGAGGTTGTTTAGGTTGGCTAAGGCTAGGGAGATAAAAGAGCGTGACCTCAACTAGGTGAAGCGCATTAAGGGAGAGGATAGTAGAGTATTGGTAGAGGATAGTCACATTAAGAAAAGATGGCAGGCGTATTTTCATAGGCTCTTAAATGATAAGGGGATAGAGTTATTATGTTAGGGGAGATGGAGCACTCAGAGAAGTGTCATGATTTTAGTTATAATAGATGTTTTAAGGTGGAGGAGGTCAGAGAGGCCGTTCGCAGGATACGAAGGGGTAGGGCAACGGGGCCTGATGAGATTCTCATAGATTTTTGGAACTTTTCTGGCGAGGCTGGTTTAAGGTGGTTGACTGATTTATTTAACGACATTTTTAAGTCGGTGAAAATGCCCGAGGCCTGGAGATGGATTACTATGATCCCTCTTATAAAAATAAGGGTGACATTCAGAGTTGCAACAACTACAGGGGTATTAAATTATTGAGTCGCACTATGAAGATTTGGGAGAGAGTGGTCGAGTTGAGGTTGAGAAGGATAGTGTCTATTTTGGAGAACCAGTTTGGATTTATGACCGGGCGCTCGATGAAGAAGGCAATTCACCTGGTGCGAGGATTGGTGGAATAGTACAGGGAAAGAAAGAAGGACCTGCACATAATGTTTATCGACTTGGAGAATGCATACGACAAAGTCCCTAGGAAAGTTCTTTAGAGATTCTTAGAGGTGAGTAGGGTCCCGATGGCTTATATTAGAGCAATCAAGGACATGTATGATGGAGCTAAGACCCAGGTGAGGATGACGGGAGGCGATTCAAAACATTTCCCTGTCTTGATAGGGTTGCATCAGGGATCCACTCTTATTCTATTTTTTTTTGCTTTGGTGATGTATGTGCTAACACGGCGTATCCAGTAAAAGGTTCCTTGGTGTATGTTGTTTGCAGATGATGTGGTTCTGATTGATGAGACTTGAGGGGTTTGAATAATAAATTAGAGGTGTGGAGACAGACCCTTGAGTCGAAAAGGTTCAGGTTGAGTAGGAGCAAGACCGGATATTTGGAATGTAAGTTTAATAGCTTGAGGCAGGAGGACGAGGTGAAAGTGAGGTTGGATTCTCAGGTGGTGTGTAAGAGGGATAGCTTCAAGTATCTCAGGTCCATGATTCAGTGGAATGGTGAGATTGACGAGAATGTCTCTCACCATATTAGGGTGGCATGGATGAAGTGAAAGCTCACCTCGGGGGTGCTATGTGATAAGGAGGTGCCGCCCAAGCTTAAAGGCAAATTCTACAGGGAGGTAGTCCGTCCGGCCATGTTGTATGGAGCGGAGTGTTAGCCAGTCAAAAATTCTCACATTCAAAAATTAAAGATGGCAGAAATACGGATGTTGCATTGGATGTATAGGCTTACTAGGGGTGATAGAGTTCGGAATGAAACTATCTGGGAGAAGGTTGGAGTAACTTCGGTGGAGGACAAGATGCGGGAAGTCCATTTAAGATGGTTCGTACATATGATGAGAAGGGGCACGGATGCTCCGATTCGTAGGTGTGAAAGGCTTGCTTTGGATGGTTTCAGGAGAGGCAAGGGTAGGCCGAAGAAATACTGGAGAGAGGTAATTAGGTGGGACATGGATCAGTTTCAGCTTACTGAGGACATGACCCTAGATAGGAAGATCTGGAGGATGCGTATTAGGGTAGAAGGTTAGTGCCAGTTTGGGTCGGTAGGGTAGGGCATTATTTGGTGGGTGTATTATTCTTGTTATCATACCTTGTTGCTTGTTGTGTTGTGATTACCTATTATTCTTTGTTCACTATCCCTTATACGTGGCGTATTTATTGCCTTGCCATCTTGTTTCATGCCTTTTGTATGGATTTCATTACTATTTCTTATCTTGAGCCGGGGGTCTATCGGAAATAGCCGTGCTACTTCTCCGGAGATAGTGGTATGGACTGCGTATATCTTACCCTCCCCAGACCTCATGATGTAGGAATACACTGGGTTTATTTTGTTAGAAATCTTGATGATTCAACTAGACAAAGGTAGACCTTTCCAAGTGTTCTTTGTTCTGTGTAACTGTAGAGTCTACTGTTGGTTTGGTAGGGTAAAGCAGTAGTTATGATATCTTGCTGCTAAAAGGATAAGAGCTTTCCTCAGCACGGCACATGGTCTGCATATCTTATTCTAGATCTATTAATGTTCAAAGATTGTAATTATCGTGTCCTTTTTGAATTTTATTTCCTTATCAGCTATTTATAATAAGATACAATAATTTTCTTAATTCTGTTCTACTTTTCCTTTGAAGGATCCTATGAAATTAGTCGCAGCTACCCCCCTCCCTCCCAACCCCACAATAGACTTCAACCTGAAGCAATGGAGAAATGAACAGAAAAATGAGTCAGAAAAAGTAACAAATACTGCAAAGTTACCAACACTTGTTCTTGATCTGGACTCTTATTTTTCTTCTTGTTATTCACATTCTTCTACTGGTTTTTCTATTTCTTGTTACGATACTGATACTTCTAATCTTCCATTGTTTATATCTGAACCTACCAACAATAAGTTGTCAACATTTACTCTTTCTGTAGATTCAACACACACTACCACCAAATTTCCCAGTAAGTAAATATACTATTTACTCCTTCTTTCTTTCTGTTTCTCTCCTGTCAGATTTAAGATTTGAAGTTTATTCATAGTACTTTGTAGTATAGATAAATTAATTATCTGAACCTTATCTGTTTGTATAGGTTGAGGATTTTTTATGTGTAGGAACGTATTCAAGACATGACCTTTACCACTTCAGAATGCCATTTTTGTATATCTGTAATAGATTTCTTAACACATACACAAGATTTGAACTATAAGTATTATTCTGGTCTGAAGTCAAACATTAGTTTCTTATATATATACACACTAAATTGTTCTGTAGTTCTCAAAATTTTGATTGCAATTTTTGCTTTGAGTAGACCTTCTATAGTTTTTGGTTTTTTACCCTTCGTTGTGCTTTTTATTGAGTAGTGGCTGGGGTGACACATTGTAATACCCGTACCTTTTTCCTAGCTAGAAATCATCTAAAGGATGCTAGGACTTACTTTGAAATGCAAACCTATTTTTGTACATGTGGTATTTTTGTAATTTTTACTTTCTATCACATGGGAAATTGGGTTAGCTTCCCAACGATACTAATTTTGTCCAAATCCGACATCAGATGAGGAAGTTATGGACGTTTTACTCAAAACCAACCGAAATGCCCAGGTGCGATGGCCAAGTTGACGGACCGCTAATTTAGTGACGGACCGCCACTTTAACCGTCACAGCCAAGGTAGTAGGGCCACGTTCTGGATAAGAATTGATGGATGAATTGACGGGCCGTCAGATTTTTGATGGACCATCATCTAGGCCGTCAACCGTTATCCAGTGAACACCATTTCTGGTCCACGTATGACGGTCGAAATGATGGACCATCAAGTTTCTGACGGATAGTCAATTGGGCCGTCACACGCCACGTTCAGTTTCTTTTCAGATCATATTAACAGGGATATTTTGGTCACTTACCACTCGTCTATATATACACAGTTAAGTCCAAATTCAGCCATTTTGCTCATTATTATTTCACAAATAAAAATTAGGATTTCTCTCTAAATTTAATCTCCAAGAGAAAGACCCAAACTTCTTAAAGAATCAAAGGATTTCAAATCCTTAAAGTTCAAAAACATCAAGAACCTTGAGTCAGATATGCGTAGTGTTCATCCATGAATCCCTTTCATCCATGGAGTTCAAGAATCAATCTTTAAATATTAAATAATGATTGTTTTATGGTGATGTGATCATACTCTCATCCATGGAGTTCAAGAATCAATCTTTAAATATTAAATTATGATTGTTTTATGGTGATGTGATCATACTCATGTTGGTGGTTGTTATTTGTGTTATAGAGTAGTATTTTGATGTATTCTAATGGAGATTATGATCATGTTAGTTGGAACACACGAATTTGAGTGATTTAATATGGTGAAACTTATGAATATACCTATGCCTTAAAGAGTGCATACAAGGTGTTTGATAAAATGCTTAGCATGTTAGAAATTCATGTTTACATGGTTCCATAGTACCTAAATGACAAGTCCATGATAACTATGTAATTCAATATGAGCTCTATGTCATGCCATTGTTTTGTTATTATTGGTGTGGTATGAAGATTCATGATAATTGAGTAATACATTATGTACATGATATGTATGCACTCTCTACTATGTATAAGATATTGAGAACTTCATAAGACATAATATCCCCTACTTATAATGTTATAAACTGTGAACTCTATTCTCATGATCAAGAAAGTCATGTTGTGTCAGTTTCCTTCCATCGAGTCCTGAGGGTATTCATACCCGAAAGAAATATAGTTGTATGCCTAGAGTCATGTCATGTTATCATGATAATATCAGTCAAGTCATGATCTATAGAACTCAGTCAGTCATATGACTCAAGAAATCTCATGATCTCAGTTAATTCTCTGATAGTAGTACTATTTATCAGTCAACGGAAGTTAGTTACTCAGTCCATGTACAGTTAGTTAAATCATGTTTATTCTCTTCAGATGGGAGTAGAAGTTAGCACCGAGTGAACCCAAGGATGGGAACTCACCTGCCAGTTTAGGGTATGATTCATAGCAGTCATCCTTGTGTTCCAGAACTACGTAGCCAGCGTAGGTTAAGACATCTTAACCTTTTAGATTAGGGTTGATGAGGTGGCTTAACCGATCAGTTAGGGTTCCCACCATTCTCATTTGAGTACCTGCCAGATAAGGGTCACTCACAGCTGTCCTTACCAGTGTCGCGGTATTGATACCCCTCCAGTCGGGGCAGAGATTAGAACCCAACTTAGCTATATGCGTTATTGAGGCATGTCGTTTAAACAACTACCTCCTACAGTTTTAGTCTCAATCTCAGTAAAAGAACTCACATAGTTCTTCAGATTTCAGTATATCAGGACTATCAAATACAGTCAATTCAGTTAAGGCACAAAACTCAGATAGTTCCATCAGATTTAGGACTGTCAGACACAGTCGTCCATGTTATCTGGACTACAGTACCAGTTTTGTTAGTTATCAGTGAACCATGTATTAGCGTACAGATATAAAAATCACGTAATCATGATCTCAATTACTATGTATGCATGTTTGTACTCTTACATTTATATCAGTCATTCAGTTAGCATTGTTCATGCATGTAAATCCTTTTGTATTTTGCCTACCTCACTCGTATACTCAGTACTCCCAATTGTACTAATGCATTTGCGCTATGGTGCTTTCTTTTATATTATACCATAGGTTCAGAGACACGAGTTCCAGATCAGCAGTAGTATTCCAGCCACAGAGTAGCAGTGAGTCCTCATTCATTCGAGGACGATATTATTTTATTTCATTTATTATTTTAGATCAGTTTTGTTAGATGGAGTTAGTTGGAGACATGTTCCTTCAACTCCTTATTCAGATAGTACTTAGAGGCTTTCAGATTTAGTTTAGATTTGATTCAGACTTCAGTTGTTTTGGGTAATTGTTACCCCACATAGATGTTATTATTGGTCAAATATTTTATTCAGTTGAACCTTATGACCTATTATTTATGTTTTCCGCATTATTACATCATATATTGTAGTGTACAGGTACAGATATCAGTTATGCGTTAGCCTGTGGTCCTTCGGGGTCATAAGAACCGTGCAGCATTTTGGTTCAGAAAATCGGGGTGTTACAAACTTGGTATCAGAGCCTAAGGTTCAATAGAGTCCTAGAAAGTCTGAAAGCCGCATCTATTAGAGTCTTGTGCATTGGTGTTTTGCGCATAACATTTATGTGCAGCACGCTATAAGATGTTTTAGGAATATTTTCCTCTTCTTTCAGTATTCATATCGTGCTAGTGGGAATAATGTCAAGTTAAACTCTCAGTCTAATCTGTTCTTTCCTTATTTCAGAACATGCCTCCAAAGAGAAGAAACCAGCCATCTCCTCAGCTTGAAGATCCTTTGGGGGAACATATTTCTCATGTAAATTTTAGAGACGCATTTACCACACTTGCTCAGTATGTGGATGCCCAAAATGAATGGCCACTAGTTATTCCGGCCAACCCAGTGGCCAATTCCATAGTAGCTAGGATTCGAGACTTCACCCGAATGAATGCTCCATCTTTCTTTGGGTCTAAGTCTAATAAAGACCCTCAGGAATTCATTGACCAAGTTCATAAGGTCATATACATCATGGGAGTCACTTCTGTTTAGAGTGCCGAGTTATCCACATACCAGTTACAGGATGTTGCTCACACTTGGTAAAAACAGTGGAAGTCTGAGAGGTTAGAGGATGCAGGTCCCATAGAGTGGGAGGAATTTGTCACGGTTTTCTTAGACAAATTCTTTCCCTAAGAGATGGGAGAGGCAAAAGTTCTATAGTTCATCAAACTCAGGTAGGGAAATATGATGGTTAAGGATTATTCTCTCATATTTACTCAGTTAACCAGATATGCCCCTCATGTGGTTGCAGACAATAGGGCTAAGATGAGCAAGTTCGTGTCAGGGATAAATGATAGCATGGTAAATGAGTGTAGGTCTATGATGCTGAATAATGATATGACTTTAGCCAGGCTCATAACCCATGCTCAGCAAATAAAGGAGCAAAAGGTTAGGACTAGGGAGAGGCAGAATAAGAGGGCAAGGTCAGGCATTTTCAGTTTTGCTCAACCCAAATCAGAGGGAGGAAACCGTTCACAGTTTCGTCTTAAGTCATTAGCTCTAGCTCATTCTTCAGCTAGTGCTCCAGCTTCTAAGTTCAGGGATAGAGTCCCAGGCCCTCAGCCTCAGGGAAATGTTGGCAGTGCCCGCACAAATCCCCTTTGTCAGATCTGTGGTAACAACCATAAGGGTATTTGCAGATTGCAATAAGCCACAAGATTAGAGAGTGTCCACAGCCAGGTCTACTGGGTCAGCAGAATCATTCCACAGCCCAGTTCGATCGCCCAAATCAGCAGGGTGCCACTTCCAGTGCTACTAGTGGGCAACGTCCAAACAGACTCTATGCTTTTCAGAACCACCAGGATCAGAAAAATTCTCTGATATCATTACTGCTACATTACAGATTTTCTATATTCATGTTTATACTTTGCTAGACCCAGGTGCATCCTTGTCTGTTGTTACTCCTTACATAGCAGGCGATTTTAGAGTCAGCCCCAAAATTCTAGTAGAGCCCTTTTCAGTCTCTACCCCAGTGGGTAAAACCATAATAGCTTGTTGGGTTTACAGGAACTGTCCGGTTATGATATTTCAGAAAGCCACGTCAGAAGACTTAGTCGAGTTAGAGATGACTGATTTTGATGTCATTCTCGACATGGATTGGCTTTATTCCTGCTATGCCACAATTAACTGCAGAAATAGGATAGTTCAGTTTTAGCTCCCGAATGAGCCCGTCCTAGAGTGGAAGGGTAGTACTTCATCTTTCAGGGGTCGGCTTGTTTCCTACCTTCGGGAAAGGAAAATGATTTCTAAGGGGTTTTGTATCATCTCATGCATGTTAAAGATTCCAGTTCCAAATCTCCTAGTTTTAAATCAGTCCCAGTGGTTAATGAATATTCAGATGTCTTTCCCGAAGATCTTCTAGGCATTCCTCCCAAAAGGGAAATAGACTTCGGCATAGACCTTCTCCCAGATACTCAACCTATTTCTATTCCACCATACAGAATGGCACCTGCAGAACTCAAGGAACTAAAATATCAGTTAAAGGATCTCTTAGATAAGGGATTTATCAGGTATAGTGTATCCATACGGGGTGCACCAGTCTTATTCGTGTGCAAGAAAGACGGTTCTCTCAGGATGTTTATCGATTACCATCAGCTCAACAAAGTTACGATCAAGAACAGGTATCCACTTCCAAGAATAGATGACTTTTTTGACCAACTTCAGGTTATCGGTTATTTCTCAGAGATAAACCTCAGATCAGGCTACCATCAACTTCGAGTCAAAGAATGTGACATCCCAAAGACAGTTTTCCATACTCGTTATGGTCACTTCGAGTTTCTAGTCATGTCCTTTGGTCTTACCAATGCCCCTGCAGTTTTCATGGACTTGATGAACTGGGTGTTCAAGCAGTACTTGGACATGTTTGTCAAAGTCTTCATAGCTGATATTCTGGTCTATTCCCACACAAAGCGTGATCATTCAGACCATCTCAGAATTATTCTTCAGACTCTTAGAGATCATCAGTTATTCACCAAGTTTAGTAAGTGCAAATTTTGGCTAAGATCAGTAGCATTCCTTGACCATATTGTTTTTAGTGATGGCATTAGAGTAGATCCTCAAAAGACCGAAGTGGTAAAAAATTGTCCTCGCCCCGTATCTCTATCATATATTAGGAGTTTCTTGGGTTCTGCTGGCTATTACATACAGTTTGTCAAGGGATTTTCTTCTATTGTATCTCCTATGTCCAGATTGACTCAGAAGAAGGTCAAGTTTCAGTGGTCAGATTCTTGCGAGAAGAGTTTTCAAGAGTTGAAGACTCGACTCACTTCAGCTCTAGTTCTATCTCTTCTAGATAGTTCAGATGGATTTGTAGTATATTGTGATGCATCCAGAGTGGGTTTAGGTTATGTCCTTATGCAGCATGGTAAGTTCATATCTTACGCCTCCAGACAGATAAATCCTCATGAGAAGAATTATCCTACTCATGATCTTGAGTTAGCAGCCATAGTATTTGCCTTAAAGATTTAGAGGCATTATTTATACGAAGTTCAGGTAGATGTCTTCATAGATCATAAGAGTCTCCAGTATGTCTTTTCTCAAAAAGATCTCAATCTTTGTCAGAGAAGGTGGTTAGAGCTTTTGAAAGATTATGACATGAGTGTCTTTTACTATTCGGGCAAGGCCAACGTTGTGGCTGACGCTCTCAGTATACTTTCCATGGGTAGTATTTCCCACATTGAGGACAATAAGAAGAAGATAGCTCAAGAAATCCATCAGCTTTCCAGACTAGGCATACTCTTAGTCGACTCTTCAGAGGGTGGCGTATGTGTACAGAGTATTTCAGAGTCATCTCTAGTTTTCGAGGTGAAAGAAAAGCAAGATAGGGATCTTACCCTTTTCAAGGTAAAGAGTCAGTTCAGAATCAGAAAGTTGAGGTTTTCTCCCAAAAGGGAGATGGTGTTCTTCATTGTCAAGGTCATCTGTGTGTTCCAAGTGTAGATAACTTGAGGCAATGGATTCTTGCAGAAGTGCATGGTACATGATACTCTATCCATCCAGGCATCACTAAGATGTACCACAACTTGCAAGAGATCTATTGGTGGAGTGGGATGAAGAGAGATATTACAGAGTTTTTGGTTAAGTGCTATATATATCAGTAGGTTCAGATGGAGCATCAGAAACCTAGTGGTTCCATGTAGGAGTTCACCATTCCTACTTGGAAGTGGGAAGAAGTGAACATGGATTTCATGATGGGTTTGCCTCAAACTCGTCATCAGCATGATTCAGTTTGGGCTATTGTAGACAGCATGACCAAGTCAGCTTATTTTTTTTTAGTTCGTACCGCTTATTTAGAAAGGATTACGCCAAACTCTATATCAGGGAGTTGGTTAGATTACACGATGTTCCATTATCTATCATCTCAAAAAAAGGTACCTAGTTTACCTCTTACTTCTGGAGAGCATTCCAAAAGGGTCTTGGTACCCAAGTCCATCTCGGTACAACTTTTTATCCTCAGACAGATGGTTAAGCAGAAAGGACCATTCAGACTCTTAAAGATATTCTAAGGGCGTGTGCAATTGATTTCAAGATAAGTTAGGATGACCACTTACCTTTGATTGAATTTGCATACAATAATAGCTACCATTCCAGTATTCAAATGGCTCCGTTCGAAGCTCTCTATGGTAGGAGGTGTAGATCTCCAATCGGTTGGTATGAAGTTAGTGAGGCTTCAGTCATAGGTCCTGAATTGGTGTTCGACGCCTTAGAGAAAGTTCTGTTGATCAAGGAGAGACTCCAGGCTGCTCAAAGCCGACAGAAGTCTTATACTGATGTTCGAAGAAAGGTTCTCGAGTTTGAGGTCAATGACTATGTCAATCTCAAATCCCTTCCATAAAGGAAGTGAAGCGGTTCGGCAAGAAGGGAAAGCTTAGTCCCCCCTATGTCAGTCCCTTCAGGATTCTCAGTCACTTCGGCAAGGTAGCTTATGACCTTAAATTTTCTTCAGATCTAGCCTAAGTTCATCTAGTTTTCCATGTCTCCTTACTCAAGAAGTACATAGGTCAACCCAGCAGTAGTAGTCCCTATTCAGAACATTGATGTTCAGAACAGCCTCTCTTATGAAAAGATTCCAGTCAAAATCTTAGATTATCAGATCCATCGATTGAGGAACAAAGAAGTCCCTCTGATTAAAGTTCTTTAGCGAAATTAGTCCGTTGAGGGAGCTACTTGGGAAGCAGAAGCAGATATGCGTACCAAGTATCCTCACCTTTTCTCCGCCAATTCAGATCAAGCTCAAGGTAATAGTTCTCCTTAAGCTTATTCAGTTTCATGTTCAAGGGCCCAGTATAAACTTGGTGTCTACTACTATTGTATACTCAGTCATGCATTTATGTATCAGTCCAGTATTTAATCATGCATCAGATATGCATGTTCAGTATAATGTATTCAGTTTATCGATCATGTCAGTCATGAGATCATGTTCTAGTTATTCATGTTCAGTTCACATTCACTTGTTATTTTCCCTATTATTCAGTCTCATTCTAGGATGAATGTTCTCAAGGGGGAGATATTGTAATATCCGTGCCTTTTTCCTAGCTAAAAATCATCTCAAGGATGCTAGGACTTACTTTGAAATTCAAATCTATTTTTGTACACATAGTTTTTTGGGATTTTTACTTTTTATCACGTGGGAAATTGGGTTAGCTTTCCAACGATACTAATTTTGTCCAAATCCGACATCAGACGAGGAAGTTATGGACGTTTTACTCAGAATTGTTTGAAACGCACAAGTGCGATGGCCAAGTTGACGAACCACCAATTTAGTGATGGACCGCCACTTTAATCGTTACAGCCAAGGTAGTAGGGCTACGTTCTAGATAAGAATTAACGGGCAAGTTGATAGGCCTTTAGATTTTTGATGGATCGTCATCCAGGCCGTCAACCCTTATCCAGTGAACACCATTTCTGATCCATGTATGGCGGTTGAAATGATGGACTGTCAAGTTTTTGATGGATCGTCAGTCGGCCGTCACACGCCACGTTTATTTTCTTTCTAGGTCATTTAAACAAGGGTATTTTGGTCACTTACCGTTCACCTATATATACCCAGATAAGTCTGAATTCAGCCATTTTGCTCATTATTATTTCACAAACAAAAATTAGGGTTTCTCTTTAAATTTAATCTCCAAGAGCAAGACTCAAACTTCTTCAAGAATCAAAGGATTTCAAATCCTTCAAGTTCAAAAACATTAAGAACCTTGAGTCAGGTGTGCGTAGTGTTCATCCATGTATCCCTTTCATCCGTGGAGTTCAAGAAGCAATCTTTAAATATTAAATTATGATTGTTTTGTGGTGATATAATCATACTCATGTTGGTGGTTGTTATTTGTGTTATAGAGTAGTATTTTGATGTATTCTAGTGAAGATTATGATCATGTTAGTTGTAACCCATGAATTTGAGTGATTTAATATGGTGAAACTTATGAATATATCTATGCCTTAAAGAGTGCATGCAAGGTGTTTGATAAAATGCTTAGCATGTCAGAAATTCATATTTACATGGTTACATTGTTTTGTTTCTATTTTTGTGGTATAAAGCATTCATGATAATTGAGTAATACATTACGTACATGATATGTATGCACTCTCTACTATGTATAAGATATTGAGAACTTCATGAGGTATAATATCCCCTACTAATAATGTTATGAACAGTGAACTCTATTCTCATGATCAAGAAAGTCATGTTGTGTCAGTTTTCTTCCATCAAGTCCTGGAGGTATTCGTACACGAAAGAAATATAGTTGTGTGCCTAGAGCCATGTTATGTTATCATTATAATCTCAGTCAAGCCATGATCTATTGAACTCTGTAAGTCATGTAACTCAGGAAATCTCAGAAATCTCATGATCTCAGTTAATTCTCTGATAGTAGTACGATTCTTTCAGTCAATGAAAGTCAGTTACTCAGTCCATGTACAATCAGTTAAATCATGTTCAGTCTCTTTAGATGAGAGTATAAGTTAGCACCGAGTGAACCCACGAATGGGAATTCACGCAGTTTAGGGTGTGATTCTTAGCAGTCATCCTTATATTCTAGAACTACGTAGCCAGCGTAGGTTGAGACATCTTAACCTATGAGATTATGGTTGATGAGGTGGTTTAACCTGTCAGTTAGGGTTTCCACCGTTCTCATTTGAGTACCTGCCAAATAAGGTTCACTCACAACTGCCCTTATTACTGGTGCAGTATTGACACCCCTCTAGTCGGGGTAGAGATTGGAACCCAACTTAGCTATATATATTATTGGGGCATGTCGGTTAAACAACTACCTCCCATAGTTTCAGTCTCATTCTCAGTAAAAGAACTCAGATAGTTCTTCAGATTTCAATGTACCAGGACTGTCAAATACAGTCAATTCAGTTAAGGTATGGAACTCAGATAGTTTCATTAGATTCTGGACTGTCAGACACAGTCGTCCATATTATCAGGACTACAGTACCAGTTATGTTAGTTATCAGTAAACTATGTATTAGCGTACAGATATAGACATCATATAATTACGATCTCAGTTACTATGTATGCATATTTACGTTCTTACGTTCATATCAGTCAGTCAGTTAGCATTGTTTATGCATGTAAACCCTTTTGCATTTATCCTACCTCACTCGTATACTCAGTACTCCCAGTTGAACTGACGCATTTGCGCTATGGTGCTTTCTTTTATGTTACACCATAGGTTCAGAGACACAAGTTCCAGATCAGCAGTAACTTCCCATCCGTAGAGTAGCAGTGAGTCCTCATCTATTCGAGGATGATATTATTTTATTTCATTTATAATTTCAGATCGATTTTGTTAGACGGAGTTAGTTGGAGACATATTTCTTCAACTTCTTATTCAGACAGTACTTAGAGGCTTTTAGATTTAGTTCAGATTTAATTCAGACTTCAGTTGTTTTGGATAATTGTTACACCACATGGATGTTATTATTGGTCAGATATTTTATTCAGTTGGACCTTATGGCCTATTGTTCATGCTTTCTACATTATTACATCATATATTGTAGTGTATAGGTACAGATATCAATCGTGGGTTAGCTTGTGGTCCTTCGGGGTCATAAGCATCGTGTAGCATTCTGGTTTAAAAAATTAGGGTGTTATATACATAATGTAATAGGGTCATGTTCTGAGGCGTTGGGGGTAGGGGTAGGGATGGGGGTGGGTTAGGTTTGTCATGCAAAGTTCGAGGTATTAAGGGAGGGGATAAGAAAGTTGATAGGTTGAGGGTAGGGTTGTGAAATATAGGGACCCTGTAGGGGAAGTCGATAGAACTGGTTAAGATTCTTAGAAAGAGAAAGATTAATATTGCGTGTATTCAGAAGACCAAGTGGATAGGTTCTAAGGCCAGGGGGTAGATGGGTACAAATTGTGGTACTCAGGTAGAGAGAAGCATAGGTATCTTAGTGGACGAGGAGCTTAAGGGGCAGGTAGTGGAGGTTAAAAGGGTTAGTGATAGGGTGATATCTATCAAGTTGGTCTTTGAGGGGTTTACTTTGAACATCTGTAGTGCGTATGTGCCACAGATGGGCCTGGACGAGGAAGAGAATAAGGGTTTTTGGGAGGTTTTGGATGAGGTGGTTAGAGGCGTGCCTAGTTCAGAGAATATTTATATAGGAGGGGATTTTAATCGGCACATTGGGTTATTTTCGTTAGGGTATGATGATGTGCATGTAGGCTTTAGGTTCGGGGTTAGGAATGATGAGGGAGATGCTCTTTTGGAGTTTGTGAGGGCCTTTGGGTTGGTGGTAGTGAATTCTAGTTTTCTGAAGAAATAGGAGCATCTGGTTACTTTTGGTAGAAGGTTAGCCAAGACTCAGATTGACTTTTTGCTGCTTAGGAAGGGGAATAGAGCTTTGTGTAAGGATTGTAAGGTAATCTCGAGTGAGAATCTTGTGACCCAGCCTAGATTCCTGGTGATGAATTTAGCTATCAAGAATGGAAAGAAGAGGTAGGGTGGGAAGGGTCTACTTAGAGTTAGGTGGGGTAGCTTGACTCTGGTTAGTGCTTTAGAGATAGGGGCAAATTTAGAAGGGATAAGGGTGGGAGTGTAGGGGTACATGGATAGTATGTGGGATAGGGTTGCTAGTTGCATCAAGGAGTCTACTAAAGAGGTATTGGGTGTATCGAGGGGTTGGTCTGACTGGTATCGGGGGGAGTGGTGGTGGAATGAAGATGTTAAGAAGAAGGTGGAGACGAAGAAGGAGGCTTATGCTAAGTTGATTGAGAGTAAGGATGAAAAGAAGAAGCGGGTGAGCAGGGAGGAGTATAAGTTAGCTAAGAAGAAGGCTAAGTTGGCAGTTATGGTTGGTAAGACAGCAACTTTTGAGAGTTTATTTAAGGGGTTAGAGGAGAAAGGCAGAAAAAGAGATTGTTTAGGCTTGCCAAGGTCAGTGAACGGAAGGGGCAGGATCTGGATCAGGTGAAGTGAATTAAGGGGGAGGATGGCAGAGTATTGGTTAAAAACTCTATTATTAAGAAAAGATGGCAGTTGTATTTTCAAAGGCTCTTGAATGGGGAGGGGGACAAAGATATTGTGTTAGGGAAGTTGGAGCACTCTAAGGAGTGTTGCAATTTTGGCTATTGTCAGCATTTTAAGGTAGAGGAGGTCAGTAAGGCTATTCGTAAAATGCGAAGGGGTAGGGCGTTGGGGCTCAACGAGATCTCGGTAAATTTTTGGAAGTTTTCTAGTAGGGCAGGGTTGAGGTAGCTGACCAACTTGTTTAACAACATTTTCAAGTCTGCAAGGATGCCCGAGGCGTGGAGATGGAGCACGATGATTTCTTTATATAAGAACAAGGGTGACATTCAAAGTTGCAACTACTACCGGGGTATTAAGTTGTTGAGTTGTATAATAAAGATTTGGGAGAGGGTGGTGGAGTGGAGGTTGAGAAAGATTGTGTCTATTTTGGAGAGTCAATTTGGATTTATACCTAGTCGCTCCACGACTGAGGCAATTCACCTAGTGCGAAGACTGGTAGAGCAGTATAGAGAGAGGAAGAGGGATATGTACATGGTGTTTATTGAGTTGGAAAACACATTTGACAAGGTCCCTAGGGAGGTTCTATGGAGATGCTTGGAGACGAGGGGGTCCTTGTGGTGTACAGCAGAGTGATTAAGACATGTATGAGGAGGCGAAGACTCGGGTAAGTACAGTGGGAGAAAATTTAGAGCATTTCTCGGTCTTGATAGGATTGCACCAAGGATCAACTCTTAGTTCATTTTTATTTGCCTTAGTGATGGATGTGTTGACCAGAGTATACAAGGCGAGGTACCTTGGTGTAGTTTTGATTGATGAGTCACGACAAGGTGTTAATGATAAGCTGGAGGTTTGGAGACAAACCCTGGAGTTTAAAGGTTTTCGGTTGAGTAGGACCAAGATGAAGTACTTGGAGTGCAAGTTTAGTGACTCGAGGCAAGAAGAAGAGGTGGTAGTGAAGTTGGATTCCTAGGCAGTTTGCAAGAGGGATAGTTTTAAGTATCTTGGATCCACGATTCAGCAAAATAGAGAGATAGATGAGGATGTCTCTCACCGTATTGGGGTAGGTTGGATGAAATAGAGGCTCTCTTCGGGAATTTAATGCAATAAGAAGATGCCCTCCTAGCTGAAAGGAAAATCCTACAGAACCGCAGTCTGGCCGATTATATTATATGGAGCGGAGTGTTGGCCGATTAAGAATTGTCATATCCAAAAGTTAAAGGTGGCAGAAATAAGGATGTTGTGTTGGATGTGTGTATTTACAAGGGTTGACAGGGTTAGGAATGGGATTATTCGAGAGAAGGTAGGTGTGGTGTCGGTGGAGGATAAAATGCGAGAAGTAAGGTTGAGATGGTTTGGTCATATGATAAGGAGGGGTACAGATGTCCCGGTTCGTAGGTGTGAGAAGTTGGCGTTGAATGGTTTCAAGCGGAGTAGAGTAGACTGAAGAAATACTGGAGGAAAGTGATTAGACGTGACTTAAAACAGTTACAGCTGACTGAGGACATGACCTAGATAGGAAGGTATGGAGGAAAAACATTAGGATAGAGGGCTAAGGAGTGTGGGTGAGTCGTAGTCAGTAGTTAGGAGGGCTTTGGTGTTCTTTGTTTGGCAATGTACAATATTTTTGTGGATGTCGTGCCTATGTTATTTTATCATGTCTCATGCTTTTGATGTTTGTTTTTTTCTTGTATATTGTCCTTTTCTTGAGCCGGGGGTTTATCGAAAACAACCTCTCAACTTCTTTAGAGGTACTGGTATGAACTGCGTACATTCTACCCTCCCCAGACCCCAGGATGTGGGAATATTATTATTATTATTATTATTATTATTATTATTATTATTAGTATTATTAGTATTATTATTATTATTATTACTATTATTACTTTTTTTTACTATTATTATTACTATTATTATTATTATTTTATTATTGTTATTATTATTACTATTATTACTTTACTTTACTACTATATATATTATCATTACTACTACTATTATTATTATTATTATTATATTATTATTATTACTACTATTATTATTTTACTTTATTATTTATTACTATATATAAGCGAAGGTTGGGTGACTACCAAAGGTAGCTCGGTAATTTTACTCACCCCAACTTTTACTTATATATAGTAGTAATTAAAATGGTTACAAATGCATATGATTTTTTTTTCTTATATTTATTAGTTTTGTTCTCATTTTTATTGTGCAATAAAATGGTTACACATGCATATTGTTTTTTCCTTATATTTATTTGTTTTGTCCTCATGTATTATTTTAATAATATTTTTATTTAGACCTTTGTAATTGAATTATACATGATACTTTTTTTATAAATATCTTTTTGTTCCTTATTAAATGACTACCAAGGGTATTTCAATAATTTTATGGTACAGTAAAATCATTACTCATGCATATTATTTTTTCCTTATATTTATTAGTTTTGTCCTCATTTTTATGGTGCAATAAAATGGTTACACATGTATATTGATTTTTTCTTGTATTTATTAGTTTTGTCGTCATGTATTATTTTAGTAATATTTTTATTTAGACCTTTGTAATTCAATTATACATGGTACTATTTTTGTATAAATATCCTTTTGTTCCTTATTAATTGACTACCAAGGGTATTTCGATAATTTTATGGTGCAATAAAATAATTACACGTCAATATTATTTTTTTCTTATATTTATTAGTTTTGTCCCTATGTATTATTTTAATAATATTTTTATTTAGACTTTTGTAATTGAATTATACATGGTAGTAATTTTTTATAAATATTTTTTAGTTCCTTATTAAATTACTCGTTTTTCATACCCCAAGGGTATTTTGGTAATTTTATGGTACAATAAAATGGTTATACATGCATATGATTTTTTTCTTCTATTTATTAGTTTTGTCCTCATTTTTATTGTGCAATAAAATGGTTACACATGCATATTATTTTTTCCTTATATTTATTTTTTTTTGTCCTCATGTATTATTTTAATAATATTTTTATTTAGACCTTTGTAATTGAATTATAATGGTAGTAATTTTTTATAAATATCTTTTTGCTCCTTATTAAATGACTACCAAGGGTATTTCGATAATTTATGGTGCAATAAATATTTTAAAATCGACGTATGTCTCCTCAACTTATATATTTGAAACTTTCAAATGAGATGGGCATCATGACTTTTCTAGGAATGTCCAAATGAAAGACGTGCTACCGACTGTAGTTGCAACAATCTAACTAGATTTTTATCGACTTATATAATTACTTTTGTATTGGTTGGAGCAGTCTAGCAAGCTCAATTTAGTTCCACATTGAATGTATATATTATGTTAACATTGGTTCATTGTACTACATTTCTTTTTTGTTACTCCTATACTAAACAATTAAAATAATTAGAAAATAATATTTCTCAAAGTTGAATATCTTTTGTACATTAGTGTTGCCAAAATATTTGTGCCTTGCACAGACATACATATATATATATATGTGTGTGGTGGAATAACTAATTGTATGAGATAACATTGTTGGCACAAAATTTAAGACATAAAAGGAAAATTTTGAATTATGTAGGGTTAAACTAAAAATGTGCAATTCTTTAAATCTTGAGAAATAAGACACTTAAATTGAGATGTCGAATAAATTTTTAAAAAAATAACAATAAATATAAAATCAGTTAAAATTAAAATTTCTTATTTTTTGAGTTGAACAAATAAAACTAAATATCCCTTTTCTAATCTATAATAATAATAATAATAATAATAATAATAATAATAATAATAATAATAATAATAATAATAATAATAATAATCTATAATATATTAAAAGTGTGAAGTCTCTTAGAAAAATGATTTGAACTTTTTCCCTTCATTAAAATACTCCGCTTTAGATAAAATCATCTTTTCCCCTTTTTCCTGTGATTTAAGTAATATTAAATATTGGCTATATTACCAAAAAAAAAAAGAAAATCTCTCCTCACAAGAATATAATTCCTTCTCCGCAAACCTAATCATACCCAAAAAAAAAAAAAAAATTCCTTTCATAAAAAAAAAAAGTAATAAACAACGCTCCCTCCCTTGAAATCCCGAACATTAAATGAGAAAAATGGTGGTAAGAAAAAAAACCATCCCCCAACTTGTGAAACCAAAAAAGAAATATAATGATAAAAAAAATTGTAATTAAAAAAAAACTACTTGCCAACGTGAAATCCAAAAACTAATATATTAATAAAAATTCAAAAATCGTTCCCATCTTCCATCAAAGTTGTGTTAACAATTAATTTTAGTTATAACATCTTTTGATTTGATTATTTAATTTAAGTAAGAATTCATAATATGTAACACGTCTAAATCATTTCACCTTACATAAAAAAATAAAAAGAGCTTCTACAATTCTATTCAATTACTATTTTATATCAAAATTTACTAGATACATACCTCTACTTTTACTTTTTTTTCTTATTTTGTTATTAATTTAAATTGTCTTTTTTGGTGTGTGTATTCATTATTATCATCTTCTCCATCTTTCTTTATTTCTGTATTCATTATTATATCTTCTCCATTTTTCTTTATTTATTTCAGTTAATAACGATTATATATATAAATTATGACTAAATAATTAACAAAACAATGAATTCTCCTTTTTTTTTTTTTTTATAATCTCTTATGTTTCTTTTTTAGTAGAAAATTTTTTATCAAACATTGAAAGAAATAAGCAAGTCGTCACCGAATGAAGTGGTCAAAAATATCAAAGATTTGTCTCTTTCTTTTTTTTTCCTTTCTTTGTCTAATTGTAGCTTTGTTTTGATTATGTTATTTAATTATTTCCTTAGTATTATAGTTGAATCTTTAATTAAACTTGTTAGTTGAGTTCTAAATATAAGGTTATAATAAGTATTGAATGTTGATATGGATAACTTTTGTTTGAAAAATGAACATATAAATTTAAGATTATAGTTGAATCTTTCAATTTTGAGCTTACTAATTAAGTTTGAAAGTGGATCAAGTACATTATTCATTGTAAATCGAGTTTAATCTTTCTACCTATTATTATAAAATTCTGAATATAAATATTTGGGTTGAACGGATTAGTTGAGAAAGCTTCTGAAGAAGCTAACAAGCCTAAACAATCCAAACAAAAGGATAATTGTGTTGATATGAAATTGGAGGAGTTGAAAGAAGAGATTGAGCAGATTAAAGAAAGAAAGAAAAGGTAAAAGAGAATAGCTCAAGGAAGGACTAAAGAGAATATACTCTTCTTTATAAACTTTCTTGTGTTTATTCTAATATATGTGCTTTTCGGTTGACTAATTTTTTACTTTGGATAATAACTAAAAGTCGTCCTAATGTCAAGATGCTAATAAATTAAAAATGCAATAAACATTTTGAAAGACTGTCATACTTTTTATATCTTAAATAATTCTATAAAATTAAACTCACTAAATTGAGGTACACGCGCGAGGCGCGTATATCTAAACTAGTCTCTATTATCTTAAAAGTGTGAAGGATCTTATAATTTACGTTTAAACTTTTTGTCCTTCATTAAAAGTCTTCACAGTAGACAAAATTGTCTTTTCACTATTTTCCTTCAATAATTATATCATAATAAATATATTAGAAAATTCAATGATGTTTGTCGTGACTTTTCCAAAACTAAAATACAAACTTTTTCTTTAAAAAAGGGGCTTGGTTTGGTTTTTCCTAGATTAGAATTCTAAAGTCATTAGCAATTCTTTCATTTTAGAAGTTTGGAGTAGTAAACTTTTCTAATATTTAGGCTTCCCTTTAGGCGTAGGAGTCCTATAATATTTGGTCTTTCCTTCCTTTTTTATTTACAATTCCTTTTATAAAAGAAGTTATAAATGGTCTATTTGTCATTCACGAAATAAATTCATAATTTCTTTCAAATTTGTTCTGGCCCTTAACAAATATATCGAAAATGCCTTTTAAAATTGGCTCATAGTGTAACTTAATAGAGATTCAATGAAATAAAGGCAACAAAATTTCACTACTTCCATAACTTCTCAAGAAAACGTGGAGCTCAATTTCTTATTATGGAGAGGTTGGACAGTATTATATATTTGAATTACTTTTATAATTATGGCATCTTTAATTGTTGCATAATAGTGAAAATTTAATGTAATATATGGGAGCTTCTTCTACAAGCATATTGCATCAAAATATTTTATTGGTCATATTGAAGTTCTTTATGTATCTATTTTTGTTGTTGGTAGTGCATAATGCACCTATTGGTAAACTTCGAGTGAAGTATCCAAACCAAGAGATCCGACTCTTCTAAATCGAGGTGATGCTTGTTGTTCTTCAGTTGCTAGGGGTTCGTTGCCACAATCAATTTGTTTCCCAATCTTTAAAACCTATTGAGGTTAGTATATTAATTATTTTCTTCCAATTATTTTTCTAATTCTCTTTTTAATGCTATTGTATTTCTTCTTCAACTTTGGTGTTGTTTGTTTTATTGTAGCCAAAAGAAAGTGAAGACATAAGTAAAGTCAATATTTTTTACTTTTTTTTGGATCGATGGTAGGTGATTTAATCGTTAAGTTTTATGTTGTCTAATGCTTCCGTATAATCTTGATCGTGTAGGTTGGCACTATATCGCACTAGCTATAATTATAGTGCATCCTGTATTTGGTTATTAACTTTTTTACTCCTTTCACATATATATTTTTTAGTCTTTATGGGTTGTCTTATATATATTGCTGATGTATAATAGTGATTTTAGCCATAATACTCTTTCCTTATTAGTTATTACTAACCAGATTTGAGTGACTCTTCTGTTCATGTAAGCACACTTTTTTTAAAATCCAAACACTCAAATTGTTAGCTTTGACATCTATTGTTAAAAGAATTTAGGTGGACCATTTGTATGCACCGATGTGAGGACTTCTCTTATTATTTGTCATAGCTCTCCTTTGATCACTGGAAGATACGTTTAATGTTATAGGAAACCCAAAAATGTTTGGTCATACTTCATATACTACATTCACAAGTTATGAATGTTATTGTAGATAGGGTGACGTTTGTGTCAAATAGATGGCAACTCGATTCACCTGATATAATAAAAAAGTACTCTGATAATTTTTTGAGTAATGTTATGGTGGTCGTAAAGTACGAAATTGTGGCTTCCCGTGATGTTATCAAGTTTGTTATCTCAAATTTATTGTAGAGGCTTAATATTAGTTGTAGCAGTAGGCAGACTCATTCCTTGGTGGTCTTACTTTAGTTTCTGCAGGAAATATTGATCAATTGATTATAGGAATAAAGTCTGCAAGGGGCACTGAATTTTGACCATTCTTGGTTTCATCTTCACACTAAGACACACCCAAGCCTTGTCATAATTACCATTGTAATGTCAGTGTGTCATCACTTGAACCTTGCGGACAGGGTTCTATTTTAGGGTTGAAGTATTGTTGTGAACCACGGCGACTCCGTAAGAGCCTATGGGTTGTTGTTAATGAGATTAATTATGTGGTAATTATTGGGTTGAGTAAGATAGTACAATGAAGAGTTTTATTTGGGATCCAGGCCTAATTAGCAACCGATTTAATATGATAAGGAATATTGTTTGTTCCTCTCATCTTCTTTCTAGGGTCTAAACTCTTCATCCTTATTCTTATCTCTATTCTTTATGTTACTTGTAATTTCAGTATTTTACATTGTAATTCAACAGTTAAAGCATAGTCTTTGTGATTTGGTTATCAATGAGTTACATGATACTTGAATTTTTGTGGTGGGAATTCGATTTTGTTCAAAAAAAAGATAGTAATTAATGAACAATAATACCAAGAGATCATAATTAAAAGTATTGCATTGCAATATTGTATTAATTGCAATGTCATGCCAAAAATTTAAAGAAGAAAACGACAATAATAAAGATAGTTAGGGGAAAATTCTTTATCCTTCTTAAATAGTATTCACAACGGATAAAGTTGTCAATTACTTCTTCTGTTCATTTTTGCTTGTCATTGATTTGTTTTTCAAGATCAGTTTGAATAAATTTTAAAGTTAAATTAAAGTATGTTAATTTAATATTCTAAATTTAATATTTAGATAATCAAAAGATATATGAAAAGTGCTATAAGTTGTTAATAATGTTGTGACAAAGTTGTAGTATACTATTTTCCTCAAATAATTGACATTTAATTATTATGCTAATATTGAAGTTATAGCTATTACATTTTTATTTATTTATACGATGTTAGAATCTAAAATACATTAAATCGAATTTTTTTTGGACTTCAATTTGTCCATGAAATTTAGTCGACACGATTTAAATAGTAGATAATGAAGGGTCATCATGTTAATCGTCATAATGATTCATATATTATAATTAATGTGGGATTATAAATTTTTTTCCGCAAAAGTTTGAATCCTTTTAAAAATCTATTAAGTAAAATTAATTTTATTTAAGATATATTTTTGAGTTTGAAGCTTTAAGAGTGTTTCATCCTGCTATACTCTCAGGACTTTAGTTTTTTTTTTTTTTTTAATAAGGTAAGCATAACTAATTTATATGATATTAGTATTAGATTTTGTTTTTTGATAGCAAGTTAGCTGGAGGAAAAGTATTTTTTCGGCTATTTTCGTTGATTTAAAATCTCTTTCAAATTAGTTATCAAATATTACATGTTGTTTAAAGATAATTGCTATTTTTCAATAATGCATGTTCTTTTTTTTATATATTTTATAATGATTGACGTTTGACGTGATGCACGCATATACACTAAATTAGATCTAATAATATTTGTGATTAAAGTATATTATTTTATTGAGAGCGATTGGACTCATTCATAAGGCGAATGAAGTCAGACGAGTATAGTAATTTTATTTGATTGACTACAATGCATATATACTATATTAATATATACAATGCAATTCGAAAAGATATTCCTCAGGAGAGAGAAAACTAGATTTTCTATTAACTATATATTCCAAGATAAAAAATATACGTATAATATTTACTTTTGCAAGCAATAAATTTGGTAAAACTTTTAATATTACCAGTCACTAACAAACACATATTTCCTTTTTAATTTGAATTTTCACAACAACAAAAACAACAACATGTGTAATATCATAAGTAGAATTCGAGAGGGTGGCGTGTATAGCCTTACTTTGTGTAGACAGAGAAACTCCAATGAGGGTGAAGTGTACTTTATTAAAGTTACGATTATTAGATTTTATTTACTTAGAATATATAAGAACTTGACAAAATTAAAGGTCACAAATTTAAAGGACAGAAATTAAAGACATCTCAAAATAAGGTCATTCTCACGTTTATAGTCCAATATACGATTACCTAAAGATTATGACAGATAATCAATGTATGTTAATTTTTTCTTCGTTAAATTTTTTAAAAATTTAATTTAATTTTTACGTAGTATAAATTTGTTAAAGTTTGAATTATCATGATACAATCAATTTAAAAATAAGCTTTGTTTTTCTCTCTTTGGCTGCTGAAAACTCTCTTTTTGTGATGATGAATAAGACCTTAAAAGATCAATATATATGCCCCATAGTAATGGGCCTATGGGCAAAAGTGGGTTGGTCCAAATTGGGCTTCATTTTATTCACATAGGAAGGGACTGTCCATGACCCAACACAAAGTGGGTTCTTTGGTGGTACTGGATAATTACGTAATTACTATAGCTTCACATATAATTTGTGTCTGGTATGCTTAATGTTACTAATTTTGAATGTTTTGATGCTTGCATGTTAGCTTAGATACTTGAATTTGAGGTACCCGAACCAAGTGATGCCCACTTGAATCTAAAAGGTTGTTTACAATTAGGTATCACAGTTCTATTACCTACATGTAGGTTTCTTTCTGAGGTGCTCATAGTTGCTAATTCTAGTTTGTCGACAAAAACATTACTAACATTCTGATGCTTTATGGGAGTACACTAGGTATGTTGTTGTTGTTGTTATTGTATTTATCTATAGATAATTCTGTATGATGTTTATAAAATTTGATGCTAGCTCTATCTTTTAGATGTTACTGTTTGTTGTCTTTTATGTTTTTTGCGTTATTTTCAGGCAAAAAAGAATTCTTAAGCATAGGTATTATTAGCAATTGCCTTAGTTTTCTTTGATTAGCTTATTTTGTTTTGCTGCTAATTAGGAATCTTGGTAAAAGTGTACTTTCACTCATTGTTGTAGCTTTGAATGTGAATGAAGATTTCTTTGAAAAAGTAAAAAATTTTAGTTGGTGATAGGAACTCACACACCTAATAGTTTAGCTATAAATCTGAAAAATGAACTGAATACTTGCGGTGTATTTTTGACCATTAACTTTTGATTTTTATTTAAATTTGAAATTGATTCTTTTTTAGGATGGTTCGGTTGGAGACAATATGTTGGTGTTTTCAGAAGGTGTTGTGGATAGTGCTACTTTTGTTTAGTTTTCATAGCTATTAGAATTGTCAAGATGGAGGGAGTTGGTAATCTGGATTCTTTCATTGTTACTCAAGTTTCATTTGCAAATAATTATAAGTCATAATGCATTATCTTACTAATGTGAATATTTTTTGCCCCCATCACTATCGAAGAATCATGCACATTTTTTATGTACTCATTTTTCCTTTGTTGATTACCTGAAAACTATCAAAAAAATTTTCTATGTGATGATTTGGAGAAGATCACCAATAATTTTAGTGACCGCACAGGGAGGGTTGGACATGACTTATTGATCCTTGTGGCTTTCTCGATTGTTATTTTAGTGTTTTCGTCTACTGTGATATTTAATGCTTAACAGAGGATGGTCCATTTTTCTTGTTGTTTTCTACTGACAATGATTTTGGTTCATCATGCTTGGAATTCACCGTTAATCTGTTTGGTTTTTAGTGTTTTCTTTCCTATAAAAGAAGGATATCTAGTACTATAATTCATCATTTAGATGTTGAACTTCGGCTCTATTTGTTGTTTGATATTAGCACTTTTCATAAAAAGTTAGAACTTTTTGGTCACATAAAAGTTGGGGTTATCTAAAAGTTGTATACCAAACTCAAGCTAGACCTTTGAAGCTAGTTGATATTCAACTATAGGTAAGCTCTTTTCTATAGAATCCACATTTTGGGTAGCATGAACTGATTGGATATTGTTTTTTTTTCACCTTTTCTGGAATCAAACATTTGAAAATATTAGTTGCTCTACATATCTATAGGAAACAGTATGCTAATGTGGTTTTGATTTTATCCATATAACATTGCGTCTCTTCCTAATTCTACCATGATTGTTGACCAGATCAAATCCGCTTAATGATACTTACATAGTCACTAAACTACTAAATGAAGCAAGAGAAATCCTTCATAATTTTTGTTGTATACTACAGTGCATGATGTTTAGGTTGTAACATAAGAACACATTTTATGTTTATTTCCATTGTTATGCCATGTGTTGTAGCTTATCTGTATCATAGTTTACTAATAATGTAATTGCGCTTATCTATCTTGCTCAATTATCGCAGTGTTTAGTGTGTTAACAGTATTTACCTGAATGTAAGACCTCGCAAAATTCTCTCGTAGTTTGAGCCTTAGAGCGTGTTCAGTGAAGTTAAATTCGGTCCTAAAAGATTGAGAAATGCCTTTCCAAGTGAGAAATAGTTTGAACCGTGTAGAATTTCCCTAATATCGACTTTTTGTCATGGAGAGCATTTAATAAGCTTGCCATCAATACCAATTTCAAATCCGGCATCGGACAAGGAAGTTATGGTCGTTTTACTAAAAACAGTCGGAACCGCCCAGGTGTGACAACCGGGTTGACGGATCGTCGAGCTTGCTACAGACAGTCGCTCAGACCATTGCAACTAAGGCAGTAACTGGCCCAAGTGCGACGGCCAGGATGACGGACCGTCAAGACTATGATGGACCTTCACTAGAATCGTCGTTGCTGAGGCAGTTTGGCCTCATCCTTGCCAACGTGCGATGGATGACCCGACGGATCGTCGGGTTTGCGATGGACCATCGCTAAGATCGTAGCATCGAGGTTGTGTGTCCTTTTTTGGACAGATGTGCAACGAATGATCCGATGGACCGTCAGACTAAAAACGAACTGTCGCTTCGACCGGCGTAGCCCCCGTTCAGTATTTTTAACTCATTTTTAAAGGGCTTTTTGGTCTTTTTCCCACTCTTTTCAGCCCCTATTTATACCCGATCAAGGCTCACAACTTCATTTTTCCTCTTCAACATCAAAAGCTAGGGTTTCTACAAAATCAAAACCCTTCTTTCTTCTTCAAGAAAAATCAAGAGAAATCAAGAAATCAAGAATCTCTCTAAGAGCCTTCAATAAAGAGTTTCCTAAAGTATGCAGATGTTGATGCATAGGTCCCTTTCATCCAAGAAGCTCAAGAAAGCTTTTCCAAATTTCAAAGATCTTATGTTTATAAGTTTTCATGATTCATGTGAATTGAAATTGGAGTTTATGCCATTATTGAGTTTTATTCATGTTTATTTAAAAGGTTTTCAAGCTTTGACCCTAGTATGTGATATTCATATGATGTTTATGATAAACCCTCTTCAAGTTGCTTTCTAAGTGATGTGTCCATGTCAATTAAGTGTAGAAATTGTTGTAGAAATTGTTGAATAATCAAAGCATGCTCCCCATATGTTTGATAAAATGCTTATGTGAAGGAATTAGAGTCATTATAGCATGTTTACTAGAAATCCCCAATTTTGTGCAAGCCCATGCATGTCAAGTGTTTGTTGAAAAACCTTAGTGAATGAATTGTGAGATGATAGCATTAATTTTCCCAATTAGGTGTTCTTCGATACATGCCAAGACTTTAATACATGCTAAGTGTTTGATGCAAGACCTTGTTGAATGGAGTATGAGCCAATAGCATATCTCCCTATACTATCACATGATTATAATTTCTAAATGCTTGAAGAGATGCTTTAGTGATTTTGATAGTGAATGAATGCCCATGGTCTTGATTATTCAAGAATGATTATGTTTTACTTTTATGTTATCGAATCCTGGGGGTATTTATACCTGACAATTTAGCTGCAGTCTAGAGCCAGTGTCAGTTTTCATGATAATCTCAGTCAAGCCACGATTCTCAGAACTTAATGAGTTATAGAACTCTGTACTTTCAGATATATACAGAACTAAGAAATCTCGGTAATCTCAGTAATCTTAGTATCACTAGTATTCTAGCCCTAGTTCAGTACTCAGCTTAGATCTAGTAGTATTCAAGTGTTTAGTTCAGTTCTCAGTAGTATTCGAGTAATCTATCCCGAGCTCGGTATCATTCGGTCAAATAACGAGATTCAGTATAGTATTCCATCAAATACGGAATTAAGTAAATTCAGCTTAAATCAGTCAGATCATTTGAGAAACATGATCAGTATCAGATTCAGCTCAGTTTAAGTTCAGTTAAGAATCAGTTTAGAGTTTTTTAGTTTGGAGTGGGAGCTAGCACCGAGCGAGTGCAGGGATGGAGGCTCCCCGTTAGAAAGGCAGAGTCGTTAGAAGCAATCCCTGAACTCCAGAATTGCGTAGCCAGCGCAGGATGCAGGAGTCACCCATTAGAATAAGGCTTGACTATTATACTACCTTAGGCTTGACTTTCTGTGAAGGTCACCCGTTAGATAGGCTTGACCAAAGTTAAGGTTTTTACCCGTGGCACGGTATTAACACCCTTCCAGCTGGGGTTACAGGTTGGACCCCACCAGTTCAGATTTGGGGCATGTCGATTAAGTGAGCACTCCCACAGTTGTAGTTTTAGTATCAATCTTCAGAGTAGAACTCAGAAATTAGAATTGTCAGATACAGTCATCTATCTCAGTAAGGAACTCAGATAGTTTCATTGACTAATGAGACATCCGATAAATAGGCATGGTCCCACATAAAGTTATTGAGTAATCTCATTATCAGATCCAGAGATCACCCGTTAGATCAGCTTAATCTCAGTCTCAGATTTAGTTGAGTAATCTCATTATTGGATCGAGAGATCACCCGTTAGATAGGCTTGATCTCAGTCTCAGATTCAGTTGAGTAATCTCATTATCAAATCCAGAGATCACCCATTAGATAGGCTTAATCTCAGTCTCAGATTCAGTTGAGTAATCTCATTATCAGATCCAAAGACTACCCATCAGATAAGACTGATCTGATTCTCAGATTCAGTGATTATTCTCATTATCAGATTCAGAGATCTTCCACTAGATAGGTTTGATCTCAGACATGATCATTTCTTATCACTGATCATAGATTAAGAGATCACCTGTTAGAGAGGTTTGGTCTCAGATTCAGTCAGTCGAGAGTAGCAACCTCAGAGTTCAGTCATTGATATGAGTAGATTTAGTTAATCAGTTTCAGTGTCATCAGTTTTCGAGATCACTCTCTAGATAAGACTGATCTCAACTTTAGTACTCAGTTATCGATATCAGGAGATTCAATTATTCAGTATCTTAGTATTAGTAGTGAGTTCAGATGGCAGTAATGTAGTATTCGAGTTTTAGTATTCAGAATCATGATGATTTTAGTTATGGTTTGTGCATTCATGCATATGTTCGCATTCAGTATTCTCATGATTATTCAGTTAAGTAATTGTTCATGCATAAGCCCTTGTATTTAGCTTTACCTCATCTTCATACTCAGTACATTTTCGTACTGACGCATTTGCGATATGGTATTTTATTTGACACCATAGGTTCAGAGGCACGAGATCCAGAGTACCCTTAGCAGCTCAGTCCCAGTCAGCAGCAGTAGACGTAGCAGTGAGTCCTCTTCATTCGAGGATGATTCTTAGTTTATTATTGCATCAAGTTTTGTTTATTTTCAGTAGATGGAGTTAGTTCGAGACATGTCCCATCAACTCCACAATTCAGATAGTTTATAGGCTTTTTGGACAGATGTATCAGTATTCAGTATTCAGTATTCAGTATTCAGTTTTAAGTATTCTAGACACTTTGAACCTTATGGCCAATTTTTGCCTGTTTTACGCATTTATTATAGATATTATGCAGTGATCGGTACAGATATCAGTAGAGGGTTAGCTTATGGTTCTTCGAGATCATGAGCACCGTGTAACGTTCCGATTTCAGAAAATCAGATCGTTACACTAAAAATGACTAATTTTTTCGTATTAAATATGGTCACATTCCTAGAAAGAAGCACTTCTTTATCTGACATTTGTGTTCCAGTCTCTCACTTATAGTAGAAGCATTTCATTATTGAAAATTATAGGATATCCATTTTATTTTGCCAATCATCATGAGAGAAGCCATGCCTCCAGAAAATTATGTGCTTCATATAATAAAGTTCAAAGTAATCTCAATAAGAAGCAGTAGATTCTTTGAATTTCAACTTTCCGAAGTTAGAGTAATATCAACATTATTGTATTGGATGCTGAAATTATTAATTTAATTGAAATTTTATTATTATGATACTAAGTTCATATATGTTTAGTATTCCAAATTTTCTTTTAAATTGTGTGCTTCACATTAAAGCAAAGTATGCTTCACTTTTCAATTTTTTCTTGAATCTCCATGGATCTAATACCAAATACTTTGTTTTATTCTCTGAGATTTGAGTTGTTTTGGTATAATTGTTGTGGTGTTATTAAGATATGAGTTTGACTTCAGCAATAATCAAATAAAGGGGAATATCAGTTTTTTTCCTGAAAAATT
Source organism: Capsicum annuum (assembly GCF_002878395.1). Classification (NCBI taxonomy): domain Eukaryota; kingdom Viridiplantae; phylum Streptophyta; class Magnoliopsida; order Solanales; family Solanaceae; genus Capsicum; species Capsicum annuum. Next base: position 33,009,575 of record NC_061117.1, read on the forward strand.
AGAAGAGAAATTTGATAAAGTGTAGCACAATATGTATCGCCCTGTGCCTACTACTACCCGAGGTGGGGTACCTATAGATAGTGGAGATCCTGTGATCACATTGAACCAAGTTTCATGTTGGAGTAATGCTGAATTTAGATATGCATATGAGAATGAAGATCCTACTAATTCATACTTCCCGGATCCTTTGGCATCTGCTTCTGGGTCTGAATGCAATGCCAGTGGCATGGTTTTCAAGTTTCCTGTGGATCACGATATTATGAGCAGTAGAAAACAAAACAAAATATATTGAATTAACAGGACATATTAAGCTAAATTAAACTAAGCAATTTATGTTGGCATAACAAGTAATATTGTGTTAAAATTAATAAAAGGGAGAGATGATATAACAACAAAAATCTGAAAATAAAATTATTGAAACTGTGCTGAGATGGAAAATAATGAAAGATCGCAACTGCCTATAACGATGACCAATGATAAAGCTCAAGGGTTTATATAGAAGGACAGAATGTACAAATTAAAGATGACACAAATTTGAATGTGTAGGAAAATAACATTTTTTTGGTTGAGAGAAATCAAGCAGGAAACAAATAGGAGAAAAAAATAGTACAGTAATTTCATCCGATCAAGTAGGAAAAAAGGCTAAAAAAAAGGGAAAAAAATTAAATTTGGAAAGAATTTAATTGTAGGAAAATTGAGGGTTATTTTTGGACTTTGGTTGAAGAAACCAGGTAGGAATCAAATGGGATTAAAAAAAAAAATAGGATGTTTAACAAAGTAGGGAAAAAAAAGTGGGTTTTAATTAAGTAAAGAAAAGGTTAAATTTGATTGTTTTAACAAAGTAGGGGGGGGGGGGGGGGGGAAGAACGTTGGTTTTAATTAAGTAGAGAAAAAAGCTAAATTTGGTTAGAATTTAATTGTACCAAAAATTTAGTATATTTTTTTTTTTGAAGAATTTAATTGTAGGGAAAAGGGTAAAAGACGATTTTGTCTAAAGCAAACTCTTTTAATGAAGGGCAAAAAGTTCAAAGTTCAATTTACTTTTCTAAAGGTTTTCACACTTTTAATATATTATAGATATAGATATAGATTATAGATATAGATATAAATATAGAATTATAGATATAAATTATTATAGATATAGATATAGATATAGAATTATAGATATAGATATATATGTAATGGCTCGTACATGCGAAAGTAAAAGAATGAGCAATTAAGAAAAGTAAAAAAAAGTTATGGATAAATTATAGTGCTCTCTCTATATATATCCGTTTCATTTATTTGATTTTTAATGATTGGGCACACTTTTTAAAAAAGAAATTAATTAGAAGTATAGTTTATTAAATTAATTTTACTAATGATATTTTAAAAACTCTAAATTTAATTATTACAGTATTACTTTATATAATAATTTAATATTAAATATAAAAAAATATAATAAAAAATTTTTTTTTTAAAAATATTAGAATAACGATTTTCAATATAAAGAGTAAGTAAAACGAAATAAAGCTGAGTAGATGTAGACTTGTCCAAATAGAAAGAAAATATGGCGGCAACGGATTGAAAAGGGTAAGAGGACTAAAGGACGAAAGAAATTTTAGGCAGTTTATTTTTGACAAAGTTTTAAATTTAGGCATGGTGCTTTTTTTTCCCCTTAAGTTGACTCATATGGTTTAGGCGTATTTGGGTCTTTTTGTATTAATTGCTTTGAGACATGCAGTGGATTTATCCAGTTTATTGTTTTGTCAAACAATCAAATTCATTTCATTTGCATTAATACCCTCAATGAACTTGAAAATATGGTAGAAGATGATCATGTTATCTTTGCAGATAGGATAACCTAAATTAAAATATCAAATCGACATTTGAGATTGTACAGATGTGATGATACTTCCAATTCAAATAAATGATAAGAAAGGAACTGATAAATAAATATTTTGCCTTCCTAAGAAAATTAAACTTTTTATATGGCTACTACGTAATAAATTAAAGTTATGTCAAATTAACTTATAAGAATATTAAGTTCCCCATATATAATATAAAAGATATGACGTTTTACGCTTTATGGTCTGAATGCAATGGATCTCAAAATTATCCATTTCTGAGCTTTATGGTCGGATTAGGTTCCTATCAATATAATATTAATGTCATGAATGCTAAAAGACTATACTTCAATGATTGATGATATTATTACTGAGGCATGTTGAACTCACTTGTAATGTTACACTAGCATTTTTAATTATGTGATAAATATGGAAAGGAAAAAATAAAATTTTGATCTGAAATAGAATTGTCTACCTACAAGTTTCTTATGCAAACATATTAGAGATTATGATTGAAAAATAGTTGAAGAATTTCCTTGACACGGATCTTTAAATACGAAGAAGTTAAATTGATTGGTTGGTCTCCTATTTTCTTAAAACAAAAAGAAAGATTAAATTTTATACTGATGGAAGTGAAAGACCCAAACTAGTGTGCAATGATCTGATTAATGATAAATTATTTATTTTTTATATGTTTTTGACTATTCCGTTCTTTCATGAAGCTGCAATATGTTGATTTACGGGTGTAATGATGTTGACACGATTCTCGATGAGATCGAAAATTACTTTGGCGAGTTTGTGGTTTTTAGAGGTTTAGAAAGTTATATAGTTAACTCCGATTAACATTTATTGTTCTGAGTGTTGGATGATGATTTGGACAGTTTCTAGGTCCTGAATGTCGAATTTGGGTTAGTTGTGTGGCTGCTTCAGATTCGGGACCTTTACTTTATATTTTGATTCTTCATTTGAAAAATAGTGAAAAAGAGGTCTTGAGAGTTAATTTGTTGAAATAATCTTTTTTTTTTAAAAAAAAAACAGACGTCACCATTAAGCCCAAAACATCGAAAATAGTCTAGTAACATAGTTTATTTGCGTTCAGAAAATTTTGAACAAATCCCGACGAATTAATCGACAACTTAGCAAAGTTGCTGGAGTAGCTAAAGTTGACGCAACCGCTTTAGTGGCCAAAATATCGTTTAAGTGGTAATGCACCGCTTTAGCGGTCAAACATGACAAGTCGCCTGTGCTTTAGCAGAAGGAGACCGCTTTGGCGTGCCTAACCACGTAGGCCAGACTGCTTTAGCGGTCGTCCATCACTTAAACGATGACCACTTAAGAGTCAATGTTGGATCTGTATATATAGCTCATTTTTCTCCATTTTTTGGACCATTGAACTTTGGGTTTCAGCGATTCTTTAGGATTTCTTCACCATTTGAGCTTGGGTAAGCTCCAAAATTCTGTTTTCATTATTTTACATTGATTACATCATCAAAAACACCTTTAAATCATAATATCAAAATGAAGTTTCGAGAATTTTACTAGTAAAACTTAAAAATATTTTTCTTCAATTTTGACCTAGTTTAAACCCATTTTCGCATGAGTTTTCTCTTGTAGACTCCTATTTCCTTGAGAAGTATATTTTTAAAACAAATTGTGATTTTACCCCTTTCTTTTTTGAACTCGCTTTTCAAATTTCTTTTGAATTCGGATCAAATATGGGCAATATGGATATCATTGACTTTCTTTTAATGCGTAAATGCTATATTTGAATGTTATATTGATTCTGGGGATGTTCATCAGGGAAAGGCTTCGTATTAAGTATTTTAGATCGTATTTCATCGTTTGAGGTAGGTTGTGCCTTAACTTCTTTCATATTGAAATGTGTAGTTAATATATAGGTAAAGTATGCTATGACTTGGAAAAAATAACTATGGAATTTATATTTTGAGAATATTATTATTATGTGCTCATTTAGGGGCTTATACTCTATTGCACTTAACTTGTGATATCTGATATTGTGTTTTGCCTATGTGCAAGCTTTATTTGACGTCATTGGTCTTATCTGTGCATTCAAATGCCTTCATTCTAGATATAATACCCGTGTGGGACCTCATTTTGCTAATATAGGCATTATTTAAGCATTGGTTTCCCTATTATGATAGAAATACCCATGTCAGGGGCTGATATGATATTAATGATGTCATTCATGCATATTTATTTTGATGGCGCCTAATTAGAGTTGATAATCATGAATTGTTGACATATTGAGTTTATTTCTAGGCTCACATATATATTCGTGTTGGATGGATTGGATACCGTCATACTGAGTTGATTGTGAGCATTACATCTTCATCTCATACATATATTTTTATGTGATACGGATACTATTGAGAAACACTGTTTTTGAAAGAAAATGACACTTTTATGAAAACTCTCTCCATGAATACGAACCAGAGAAGGGAGTTGAGATTGAGATGTTGTATATGGATTTCTAACCCTCCATAAGTTCTACCTGGGAGCTGCGAGCTCGATTGGTATATACAGAAAGTAATGTGATGACTTTCACCATTCATCTCATTCACATTGTATTGCATTGTATTTGTACACACATCATTCATGATCTCTTTATTTTCCTTGACTTGTATTTTATTTCAAAATATTCTTTGTGTAGGCCCGTATTATTTCGTTTGTTTATCTATTAGAACTATTAATGGTGACAGTGTAATCTATCATATGGAACTTTTCTGCTTGCAGGTGACATGGTCATGGTGTTATTTTACTTATCTTATTTTATACTTTGGTCAGTCGGTCAATGACACCTTTTGAGTACAAATGGACTATACTCACCCTTATTGAGCCCTTTTGGTGTAGATTCTAGTAAGAGCACCTCATGTGGTAGTTGGTTTTGTACGAAAATTCAATACTTTGAGGTACTAGATTTGTTACAGAGTTCTAGGTTAATTCGGTCCTCATATATCCTTAATATGATTCATAAATAGTTGTGTATTTTTAGTTTTTTTAGATTTTGTACATTATGATATCAGGTTTTGAGTGATATATGATATTTTTTTTAGACTTATGCTATCATTATACTTGCATAGGTCTGACTTCGTTTTAGAAGTCTTCCTTGGGTTATATTGTTGTTGTTTTCAATTTTACTTCATCAGATAGGGTGATTGTCTTACTTATCAAGGCTGAGTCGCGATAAGTGCCATCATGACCATTTTTCGATCATGATAAATTAGTATCAAAGAAGCCAAGTTCACCGGTCTCATAAGTGTAAGAACTTGATTTTTAGTAGAGTCTTATAGATCGGTACGTAGACATACTTATCTATCCAAGAGGATATAAGATATCTTTAGAAAATACTTTGCTGTTTTGATTTCTAGTCATGCGGGTTGTTCTTTCACAATGTTCTAAATAGTTTTCCACTTTTTTGTACAGATGGTGAGGACTAGATCTCAATAGGCTAAGGATATTGATCCAGCACCCGAGGATGGAGCCCGAACTAAAGGACGTGGCAGAGGTCGTGGACGGCCCAGAGATAAAGGCACAAGCTGCACCAGCTAGAGGACATGCTAGGGAGGCCTCTCCCAAGCCTGAGTTTTTTTATTCTAGGGATGATTATCAGATATGGGATGTAGGTCCAGCTCAGGTTCCTCAGATTTAGTTAATACATCAGAGTTTCAGGGTCTTTTGGTCAGTCTCTTGAGTCTGTTGGAGGGTGATCCCTTGAGTGTACATGATATTCCTCAGACTTTGAGGGATATTCCACCCTTAGTATCGGCATCTACTTATATTATTCGTGCTTCTGGCATAGATATTATCTATAGTCTCCCTAAGTGTGGACTCTTTCCTACCAGACTCATTGTTACTCTGGTTGCATTGGATACAATTTTGTCTTCTGATGATCAGAAGAGATTTAAGAGGTTTATTGCTTGTGTCTGCCCAATTTTAGTGGAGCTATAGGCAAAAATGCCTGTGAGTTTTTGATTGGCTACTAGGGAAAGTTACATAATTTTGTATTGAGTCTCATAAAGTTGCTTATACTAATCAGTTGATGTCGCTAGGGATTCGTGGAGATCGTTGGCCGGTTATAGGCCTTTGGATTTGTCTACTATGACTTGGACTTAATTTTTTGAGGCTATCTTGGAGAGATTTATATCATAGAGCTTGACAGATCAAATGAGCGATGAGTTTGAACATTTGGAGTAGGGCTCCATGACTATTGCTGAGTATGACACTCATTTTCACACCTTATCGATATATTCAGCCGCTAACATCTCTATCGAGTTTAAAAGGATTCAGAAGTTTGTGAATAGATTTGATGGTACTATCAGTTGGCTACATCCCAGATGGTAGTTTCGGAGGCTTCTTTCCATAGCATTATTAAGCATTTCTATTGTCTAGGTTACTTAGAGAGGCACCATGAAGGTACTTTATCAACGTGTGTTTAGTCGATATGCCTCCCCAGGTAGAGATTTCTCTAGTAGAGGTTCTCATGTCTATCATGGTAGGATGTTTCAAGCCACATTACAAAAATTAAATGGTAGACCTTCAGGTTCTACGATATTTGATAGCTAGGTATCAGGTCATATGGGTGGAGGTTCCAAATTGGTTGTTCTGGCAGGGTGGTTATTCCAGTTCATCTGCACCTTGTTAGGTTGAATCAAACTGTCAGGGATATTTTGTATATGATGAGTTTGTCCATCTAATCAAGGATTTCCCTCGATGTGTATGTGGACCCACCCAACGAGGTTCTCAGCTTTAGCTTTGCCTTACTTCAATTTTGGTAGTAAGTGGGGTTCACAGTATGGTAGGAGTAGTGTCAATGGTACTAGAGGCAATAGAGGTAGAGGTAGAGGTGTTTGTGGGGTGGTCACGAGGTTACTCAGTCTAGAAGCATACATGGTTAGTGTTATGCTATCACTAGGAGACCCAAGGTATAGGCTTCAGATGCAGTTATTATATGTATCGTCTAAGTTTTCTACAGATCTACTTCCATGTTATTTTATCCTGGATATATATGCTCCTCTTTTTATACCTATTTTGCTTATGAGTTTGATGTTACATGTGAGCCCCATGTTCTGTTTATTTATGTTTCTACCCCCATAGGAGATTTTTTAGTGGTATATTTGGTGTACCGATCTTGTGTCATTACTTTTGTGGATCATGAGACTTGGGTACCCTTGATTATCCTAGATATGATTGATTTTGATGTTATTTTGGCTAAGGATTGCTATCTCCTTATCATGTTACTTTGGAATATTATGCCAAGATCGTGACCTTTTTACATCAAGTGTGTCTAGGTTAGCGTGGAAAGGTACACTTAATTTGAGTTTGAAGGGGTTAATATTTTTTAGCATGCACTTTGCATGATAAATAAGGGGTATTTGTCTTATTTAGATCATATTCGTGATACTAGCAAAGTCTCACCATGTCCATGGATTCTATTCGGGTTTTTCACGAGTTCATGTATGTGTTTTTTATGAATTTACTTGGTATGCCTTCGGATCATGATATTTTGGTATTGGTGTGGAGCAGGGCACCAAGCCTATTTTCCTTCCCTATAGAATGGCCCCGGCTAAGATGAAGGAATTGAAAAAGCAGTTTTAGGATTTGTTGGGAAAGGGATCATCAAATCTGGTATATCTCCTTGGGGTGATATTGTCTTGTTCGTGAAGAAAAATTATGATTTTATGTGCATATGTATCGATTATAGGTAGATGAACAAAATGATAGTTAAGAACAAGTATCCTCTTTCTCGCATTGATGATCTTTTTGACCAGCTTCATTGTGTTTTCCAAGATTAATTTGAGATTTGAGTATCACAAGTTGAATATTAGGGCTTCAGATGTTTTGAAGACGACTTTTCAAACTCAATACAGTTATTATGAGTTCTTGGTCATGTCATTTGGGTTGACCAATACCCCAGCAACATTCATGGAGTTGATGAACTCGGTGTTTTGACCATATCTTAACTCCTTTATGATTGTATTTATAGATGACGTCTTGGTTTATTCTAAAAGTGATGCCAACCATGTTAAGCATTTGAGGATTGTAATCCAGAGATTGCGTGACGAGAAATTGTATGCTAAGTTTCTCAAGAGTAAGTTTTGGTTAGATTTTATCTCTTTATCGGGTCATATGGTGACTAAGGATGATATTATGGTTGATCTGGCTAAGATAGTTGACACGACCCGACCAAGGGCCTTGTCGTAATGGGCATCCCAAGTTCTATCAGGACCGGAGACCACCCCCAATACCCAATCCAACCAACCAACGCATATCCTGAGTCGGATGAATTCTAAACGTAAAGATAGCATTATATTGTGTAACCCAAGACTCTGGGGTAGGTCTATGACCGTGACCACCCAAATGAGTCCAGCCGTCTGATACCCAACCGATAACCAATACAAAACCAAACCATAACTGTAACCAAACCAAGTTCCATAGCACAATATAAAAGGATAGAACAGTGAGAAATTCAGTCCACCAGTATCAGCCCCAATACCATTGCCAATACTAAGGCTAACACCAATACCTATCCTACCCATACCAACCCATAGTAGTTCCACAAAAGCCTCTAACCAAAAAAAAAAAAAGAAATGTTCAATTGGGACATGCCCCCAACCATAGCCAAACTCAATATCCATAAATAATCCAAAGTATGTAAAAACATTCATCAAAATGAAATGGAGCCATCCAAAATATAAAAGCTCACCACTTTATTCCAGTAGTTGATCCCGAATCTGAGCATTAAGCGGGAGGAATAGAACGGTCGATTCTGGCATCGCGTAGGGATATAGCCGCCCAAGGATGGGTTAGGAGTAAACGCAAGCAAGTACTCAACATAACAATGAAAGAATGCCATCCAGTAAAACCATGTAAACCAACCACATGCATACAAACCGTACATCTAATACATATAACTATGCTGAGAAAAGAAACCGAGTTTGGCATTCCTTTAAAACTATTAACCTGGGTATGTATATATTAACCGTCCTAGAACCATCCATGAGCTATATACGTCTGGTGTAACCCCCTGAACGTGCCTCAATGCATATAGCCGCACGAACCGAAGATACCATAAGAGTAGGGGATTTCCTAGTACCCTTCGCTCTCCGTGATACATATGTATAGTGTACTTAGAGGATTCTTATGTACCTTAAAGTATCATATATGGTCGCTATGACCAACCCCCTTATGTCGGCAAACATGAGTTTCCAATGTCCGTCCATTGGACTCGCACCTTCACGGTTAGCTATCACACCCCGTTATTATTGCCCAATTAAAACCCTTTCCATCTAAACAAACCATTATTCCATTGTTATTAACCAAGGCTATAAGTAGTGGTATCATCATATCGATAATAGCTTCCAAGCAATGTCCTTATCCAACCTTTTTATGTAAAGGAATTTCCATGTACCCATAAATTATAGTATCAAGTTAACTTGGAGGATTCTCATGTACCCCACAAGTGTTCCATTATTAAGTTTGCTTAGAGGAATCCCATGTACCCCACAAGTTATTTATTATCATGCATACTTAAGGGATTCTATTGTACCCCACAAGGAAGTTTAAATTAACCATAACCATGACCACCAAACCATTCTATTTAACCATTCCAAACCATTTATGCCATTTAGGGTTCGTTCTATTACCAAACTAGACCATGCAATAGTTTCAATAAAAGTCCAATAATATAGTAAAAGCATTATTGTAATGCTCCGAGTCTGTACCCCGAACGCTACACGATGATGATAATATTGAAGGACCACAAGCTAACCCATGACTGGTACCATCTGTAATAACTGAATAATAATACTGTAATTATGTGGAAAATCAGGCAGAAACTTGCCATAAGGTTCAAAACTAAAAAATACACTGGTATCAATACCAAAACTGAACATCTGTCTGTAAATACTCTAGTCTAAAAAGCCTCTAAACTATATGAAACGTGGAGTTATTGGGATAAGTCCCCAACTAACTTTGAATACTGAACTACTGATCAAAACTAAAGTAATAATACTATCCTCGAACTATGAGGACTCACTACTAAGTCTGCTATTAAAAGACTGGGCTGCTAAGTACGGTCAAAAGCCCAAACATTTGAACATATGATAAAAGACATCATAGCGCAAAAGAAAATATATGTGTCAGTACTTTGAATGTACTGGTATGAAAAGTGAGGTAGGCTGAAATGCATGGGTTCATATACATAAACAAAACAGACTGAGTAACATGAACATAACTAAATGAGAGTACATGCATGAATACATAAACTGTGACTAAGATCATGTTAATACTGAATACTGAGCTCTGACTATTGATTAACTAATAGCTGAGTCTACTGTTACTGATAATTGAATGTTTCTGACAGTCCTGATTCAGTAGAACTGACTGAGTTCTATACTAAGCTGAGTAACTGTATCTGACTGTCCCAAATTTGTAGAATTGGACTGAGTTTTATACTGATACTAAATCTGAAATAGAGATTGTGGGAAGTAATCATCTAATTGACATATCCATTTCTGAATTGATTGGGGTCCAACCCGTAACCCTAGTAAGAAGGGTATCAGTACCGCACCACGGGTAAAGACACTAAAGAGTCACCCTCAACCTGGCAGGTGCTCTGAATGAGAATGGTGGAACCCTCATCTAGAAGGTTAAAACACATCATCAACCTCAACTGGCAGGTTGATGTCTCAACGTACGCTGGCTACGTAGTTCAGGAATGCAGGGACTGTTTCTAAGGATCACACCTTCTACTGGTAGGTGAGTTTCCATCCTTGGGTTCACTCGGTGCTGAATCCTACTCCCAACTGAATAGACACTAAACTGATTTTCTAGTCTCTACTAAGCTTGACCGAACTGTTACTGATCACACTATTTAACTGAACTGAACTGAGTTCACCGAGTTCACTGAGTTCTGTAACTGAATAACTATACTAAATTCTGTAAGTGACTGAAAGTACTACTGAGTTCTATGACTGACTGGCACTCTAGGTAAATAGCTAGATTTTTGAGTAATGGATACTCCCAGGACTTGATAACATGAAAGCAAAACATAACATGAACTTGGAAAGTATAACAATACACTCTTGTTCATAACTCATTTATAGAGGCCATTTATCAAACACTTGTAAGATATAAGCTTGTACATATGCTATCATGTCATAAATTCCCCATTCAATTCACATAAACAATGTATCAAACATTTGGGAACATAATTTAAGCACATGATAGTAAACAACATATAGGTATCATGATTCCCACATTCCAACTTACAAATTCTTAGGTTTTATCATGAATTTATGTAATAGCACACACATGTTAAATAAACTTCACATGAAACTTGTGACAACTCATGAACTTGAAACTCAATTATATTATAATCATGGATACAATCAAACCCAACATGAAAATCATGAAATAAATCAACTTGTAAATTTTAAAAGAGTTTCTTGGACTCTAAGTGTGGAAGGAACCCCTAGATGAACACTTTAGATACCTTAATACTGGAATTTTGAAAGATTGTTGGTGAGTTCTTGAGTTTTAAAATTGTATTTAAATCTCCTAGGATTTGTTCTAGGGAGCAATTTATGAAGAATGAATGAATTTTTCTCTTAAAAGGGTTTAATTTCATGCTTTTGGGGCTGATAGATGTACGAAAATGACCCAATTAACCCTGAGGACGCAGTTTTTTAATGATTGAAAATTGACCCAGCAATGTACAGACCGATGCACCATGTCATTGGCATCAATATAATGGTTAACGCATCGCGTCGAGTCTGCATTGATTCACTGAAATTGCACTAGAAACTAGGGAAAAATCATCTATTGATACAATGGACGATGCGATGCGTCGAGATTGCGTTGATCCACTAGTTTGAGCTTTCAGATGTTCTTTAAACGAAGTTCAAAAATTCTAAAACTCACCCGTAGTGACCTACTGACATTCTTGATCATGAATCAATCTAAAAATTAATATTTTAAGGTCATAAGAGTCATGAAATAGGATTGCGAACTTACAAAGGTTAAAATAACTCTAAGTGTGAATACTTAGCTAAAATTTTCTAAGTCTAGGACCCCTTGACAAGCTTTAAAGGATGGAATTAAACTTAGGATTTATTTGCTGGGTCTTACAATATCTCCTCCTTGGGAACATTCTTCCTCGATGAGACTGACTAAGATGAGAGAACTGATAAGCTGAAAGTTCATACTGGACATGCACAAATGAAGCATAATTTTATGACTAAAACTACTAAGATACTGAGTTCTTATACTGAATATTCACATCTGAATTCATAAATACATAACTGAAAAATATTCATTATTGCATGACAGAATATGCAACAGTAACTGATACCAAGTTTGTAAAGAAAATATGAGTATGGAAATAAGTAAGTTGTAAGAAAAATAGTTACTTTAAGCTGATTCTAAGTTTGTGGAGAAGAGGTGAGGATACTTGGTCCGCATATCTGCTTTTGGTTCCTAAGTAGCTCTCTCAACGGACTGATTCCATGAAAGAACTTTGACTAAAGGGACTTTTTTGTTCCTCAGTTTACGAATCTGATAGTCAAGGATTTCGACTGGAACCTCTTTATAAGAGAGATTGTTCTAAACTTCTATGCCCTCTATAGGGACTACGGTTGCTGGGCCACTTATGCATTTCTTTAGCAAGGAAACATAAAATACTGGAAGGACTGAAGCTAAGTCTGAAGGCAACTCAAGCTCATAAGCTACCTCTCTGAAATAGCTGAGAATTCAGTAAGGACTGACATATCGGGGACTGAGTTTTCCTTCCTTACCAAATCTCTTCACTTTTTTCATAGGAGAGATTTTCAAGTACACATAATCACCAATCTAAAACTCGAGATCCTTTCTTTGCACATTTACGTACGATTTCTTTCGGCTCTAAGCTGTCTTAAGTCTTTCCCTGATCAACTACACCTTTTTTAAGTTATCAAATATCAATTCAGGCCCTACCAATGAGGCCTCACCTACTTCAAACCAACCAATGGGAGATCTATATCTCATCCCATAAAGTGCCTCAAACGGAGCCATTTGAATGCTGAAATGATAACTGTTGTTATATGTGAACTCAATCAAGGGCAAGTGGTTATCCCAACCACCCTTAAAGTCAATGGCACACAAGTCTGAATGATCCTTTCTACTTGACCATCTTTCTGAGGGTGAAAGGTTGTACTGAGGTGGACTTGGGTACCAAGACCCTTTTAGAAGGCTTTCCAAAAATGAGAGGTGAACTAGGTACCTCTATCTGAAATGATGGATAATGGAACTCCACGTAATCTAACCAACTCCTTGACATAGAGCTTGGCATAATCCTCAGCTGATTAAGAGGTATGGACTGGTAGGAAATGAGCTGATTTGGTCATTCAGTCTATAATGACCTAAAATGAATCATGCTAATGATGAATATGGGGCAAACCCATCACAAAGTCCATGTTCACTTCTTTCCATTTCCAGGTGGGAATGCTGAACTCCTGTATGGACCCACTAGGCTTCTGATGCTTAATCTTAACTTACTGACATGTTCATTACTTAGCTACAAACTCTGCAATAGACAAAAATTCCTCAACAAACCATTGGTACTAGCCAGTTAAACCCAAGAAACTCATGATATCTGATGGAGAGTTGGGTCTGGGCAAGTTTCTCACTACTTCAGTGTTTTGAGGATCAACTCTATTACCATCACCAGAAATAATATGGCCGAGGAAAGCTACTAACCTTAGCCAAAATTTGCACTTACTGAATTTGGTAAACAACTGATGATTTCTGAGAGTCTGTAACACTATTCTGAGATGGTTTGCATGCTCATGCTCACTGCGGGAGTAGACAAGAATGTCATCTATGAAAAATATGACAAACATATCCTAGTACTGCCTGAACACACAGTTCATCAAGTCCATGAAAGCTGCTGGGTTATTGGTAAGACAAAATGACATGACTAAGAATTTGAAATGACCATATCAAGTTTTAAAAGTTGTTTTTGGAATGTCACATTCTCTGACTTTGAGCTGATGGTAGCCTGATCTGAGGTCTATCTTAGAAAAGTAACTATCCCCATGAAGGTTGTCAAACAAGTCATCGATTCTAGGAAGTGGATATTTGTTCTGGACCATGACTTTATTTAGCTGACGGTAGTCAATACATGTTCTGAGAGAACCATCAGCACGAGTAGGACTGGCGGACCCCACGGGGATACACTGGGTCTAATGAATCCCTTGTCTAGGAAATCCTTCAACTGTTCTTTTAATTCTCTGAGTTTTTCAAGTTTTATTCTGTATAGCGTAACAGAGATGGGTTGAATATCTGGAAGTAGGTCAATTCCGAAGTTAATTTCCCTTTTGGGAGGAACTCCAAAAAGTTCTTCAGGAAATATATCAAGGAATTCATATGCTACTGACACTGCTTCAATATTAGGGGTTTCTGAACTAGAGTCCTGGACTCGAAAGAGGTGGTAGACACACCCCTTGGATTTTATTTTCCTTGATCTTATGTAGGAAATAAACTGACCCCTAAGTGCTGAGGTACTACCCCTCCACTCTAGGATGGGCTCATTCAAAAAATAAAACTGGATAATTCTGTTTCTACAGTCGACTGAGGTATAGCTTAAATGAAGCCATTCCATGCCAAGAATGACATCAAAATCGGTCATTTCTAATTCAACTAAGTTTGTTGATGTGACTTTTTGAGACACCATAACCGGACAGTTTCTGTATACCCGTCGGGCTATGATAGATTTACACATTGGGTAGAGACTGAGAAATACTTTGCTAGAATTTTGGGACTGACTCCGAAGTCAACAGCTATATAAGGAGTTACGAAAGACAAGGAAGCTCCTGGATCTAGCAATGCATAAACATGTAAATGATAAACTTATAATATACCAGTACCACATCAGGAAAACTTTCCTGATCCTGTCGAGACTAGAGTGCATAGAGTCTGTTTAGGCGCTGCTCACTGGTGGCACTAGTTGTGGCACCCTGCTGATTTGAGCAACCGAATAGAGTTAGAGAAGGGTTATACTAACACTAATGTTGAAACATACATCACTGCCAGCTCTGCAGTCACCATGATGGTTTCTGCTATATTTCTGGCAAAGAGGGTTGGTTCGGACATTGCTAACACTGCCCTGAGGTTTAAGGACTGGTGCCCTATCTCTATTTCCATCTCTAAATTTCGGCACTGAAGCACTGGATGAGGACGGAGCTGGAACTAAAAATTTTAAGCAGAACTGAGAACAATTATCACCCTCTAACTTAGGCTGAGCGAAGTTGAAGCTATTCTAGATCTCTTGGTTTCCCTATTCGTATTCTTATTCTTAGACTCCTCTATCTACTGAGAATAGACCATAACCTAGATATGTCTATCTCCTTAATCAGCATTGTGGTCTACACTCTTTGACCATACATCTAGACACTCCTGACACAAACTTACCTATCTTGGATATGCTATCTGTCACCATACAAGGAGCATATCAGGCTAACTAAGTAAAGTTAAGAGAATACTCTTTTATTTTTATGTTGCCCTGTCTCAGATTAATAAACTCCAATACCTTAGCTTTCCTCAACTCTAGTGGGAAGAACCTATCCAAAAAAGTAATAGCAAATTTCTCCCATTCTACAGGCCCTGCATCTGCGGCCCTCTCTGCCTTTCACTACTTGAACCATGAGTGAGACATATCCTGTAACTTATATATGGCCATCTCGACACTCTCACTAGTCGTCACCCCCATAATATCTGTGACTTTCTGCACTTGATCAAGAAATTCCTGTGGGTCCTCATCTAACTTAAATCTAGTAAATGATGAAGGGTTCATTCGGGTAAAGTCCTGAATTCTTGTTGCTGCAGTATTGGCCACTGGGTTGGCCAAAACGGCAGCTGGGAATTCATTCTGGGCTATCACTAAATTGGCTACAGTAGTAAATACAGCCCCAAATTCCACATGGGAGACATGTTCGTCTAGAGGATCTTCATAGATGAGCTGAGGGGCTGGCGGATTTCCTGTTTCTCTTTCCTTAGTCCTCTTCAGAGGCATACTTTGTAAATAAGAGAGGAAACTTGAATTAAACAGAGAGTTTAAATTGAGTTCACGCTTACTCGCACGATATGAATACTGAAAAAAGGGATAATTTTCCTAAACATCTGATAGCCTCTTATCCATAAGTGTGGCGCGCTAGACACTCATGCACAAGACTCTACTAGATGCGTCTTTCAGACTTCCTAGAAATCTGTTGAACCTTAAGTTATAATACTAAGTTTGTAACGCCCCGAGTCTGTACCCAGGATGCTACACAGTACTCATAATCCTGAAGGACCACAGGCTAACCCATGACTGGAACCTGTTGTAATAACTGAATAATAATAAAATAATTATATGTAAAATTAGGTGGAAACTTTCCATAAGGTTCTAAACTAAAATAAATATTGAGTACGATATATCAATACCAAAACAGAATATTTATCTGTAAATACTCTAGTCTGAAACGCCTTTAAACTGTCTAAAATATGGATTTGATGGGCCAAGTCCCCAACTAACTTCGACTACTGAAGTATTGATCAAAACTAAAGTAATAATACTATCCTCAAACTATGAGGACCCACCACTAAGTTTTTTGCTGAAAGGTTGGGCTGATAAGAAAGGTCAAGATCCCGTGTGTCTGAACCTATGATATAAGACATCATAGATCAAAAGAAAATATATCATCAGTACTTTGAATATACCTCTATGCAAAGTGAGGTAGGCTGAAATGCATGGGTTCATATGCATAAACAAAAATGACTGAGTAACATGAACATAACTGAATGGGAGTACATGCATAAATACATAACTGTGACTGAGATTATGTTAATACTGGATACTGAGCTCTGACTACTGATTAACTGATAGTTGAGTCTACTGTTACTGATAACTGAATGACTATTTCTGACAGTCCTAATTTTGTTGAACTAAGTTTTATACTAAACTGAGTGACTGTATCTAATAGTCCCGAATCGGTAGAACAGGACTGAGTTCTATACTAAGACTGAATCTAAAACTAAGACTGTGGGAAGTCATTATCTAACCAACATGAAGCTTTTTGAATTGATTAGGGTCCAACCTGTAACCTTAGCAGGAAAAGTGTCAGTACCGTGCCACGGGTAAATACACTGAAGAGTCACCCTCAACCTGGCAGGTACTCTGAATGAGAATGGTGGAACCCTCATCTGGAAGGTTAAAACACCTCATCAACCCTCAACTGACAGGTTGATTTCTTAAGCTACGCTGGCTATATAGTTCTGGAATGCAAGGACTGCTCCAAAGGATCACACCCTCTACAGGCAAGTGAGTCCCCATCCTTGGGTTCACTCGATGCTGAATCCTACTCCCAACTGAATATACACTAAATTGATTTTCTAGTCTGTGCTAAGTTTGACTGAACTATTACTGATTGCACTATTGAACTGAACTGAGTTCACTGAGTTCTGTAACTGAATAACTATACTAAATTCTATAGCTGACAGAGAGTACTACTGAGTTCTGTGACTGACTGATGCTCTAGCTAAACAGCTAGATTTTTTAGTATTGAATACCCCTAAGACTCGATAGCATGAAAGCAAAACATAAAATGAATTTGCAAAGTATAACAATACACTCTTGTTCATAACTCATTCATAGAGGCCATTTATCAAACACTTGTAAGATATAAGCTTGTACATATGCTAGCATGTCATAAATTCCCCATTCAATTCATATAAAGAAATTATCAAACACTTGGGGAGCATAATTTGGGTACATGATAGTAAACAACGTGTAGGTATCATGATTCCACATTCCAACTTACAAATTCTAGGGTTTTATCATGAATTCATGTTAAATAAATTCACATGAAACTTATGACAACTCATGAACTTGAAACTCAATTATATTATAATCATGGATACAATCAAACCCAACATGAAAATCATGAAATAAATCAACTTGTAAATTTTAAAAGAGTTTCTTGGACTCTAAGTGTGGAAGGAACCCCTAGATGAACACTTTACATACCTTAATACTGGAATTTTGAAAGATTATTGGAGAGTTCTTGAGTTTTAAAATTGTATTTAAATCTCCTAGGGTTTGTTCTTGGTAGCAATTTGTGAAGAATAAATGAATTTTGCTCTTAGAAGGGTTTAATTTCGTGTTTGTAGGGCTGATAGACATGGGAAAATAACCCAATTAACCCTAAAGATACAGCTTTTTAATGACTAAACATTGACCTAGCAACGCGTAGACCGACACACCACATCCTCGGTATCAATGCATTGGCCAACGTGCCACGTCGGTTTACTAGAATTACATTGGAAACTGGGGGAAAAATCATCTAGCGATGTGATGGACGATGCGGTGCATCAGTCCACTAGTTTTACCTTTCAGATATGTTTCAAACAAAGACCAAAAATTCCAAAACTCACCCGAAATGACCTACTGACATTCCTGATCATGAATCAATTTAAAAATCGATATTTTAAGGTCATAAGAGTCATGAAATAGGATTACCAACTTACGAAGACTAAAATAACACTAAGTGTGAATACTTAGAAATAGGATTATCATAGGCATTTTATCAAACATGTTGGGGGCATAGTGTTTCCAAAACCAAATCCAATTATCAATTAACCATCCCCATGCAACCAATTTCCCAAACCACCATCAAAGCATGTAAAACATAATTAAAATATGAAAAAATCATAACCAAACATTTAATACTAAAATCTCAACATATATTTAAAAACTTCAAAATCATACAATAATCATGCCATGAAAACATTATATATAACATGCCTTTAGTTGGAGCTAACAATGAGGGAGAAGTATCTTGCCTTAAATTGAGAAGATGATGGAGACAAATCACCAACACAATCCCCAAATTGATCACCTTAGTAAAACTCTAGCCTTCCTTTATCCAAAAACCTTAGAGAGGATTAGAGAGTATTTCTAGGTGTTAGTGAATAGAATAATAGGGAAAATAACCTCCAAAGTGTAATATAAATTGTAGGGTCATAATTGGTTAAGATGTAAAATGTTCAGATTACCCCCAACTTTACTGCATAAAAATCCCATCATAGGGTACGACTATACCATACTGGTCATACCCTTCAATATGAGTTGTACCCACCACTCATACCCTAGGCCTCTTTCTTAGACCCAATAATATCTAACATACGATTTATCCAAACCAAGTTATACCCAAGCATACAACTAGTACCCTTGACCCATACCCATGGCAAATAGAATCATACGAGGTTTGAATATTGTCCACAATACGAGTCCATGGTACAACTCGTAACCTAGATTATGGCTCATGGTGAACCACTCGTACTCAAATCTAAGTTATTTTACTAAGTCTCAGATCAAGTAAAGGAAAAACCCAAACTAAACTACCCATATCCAACCATACGAATTATACCAACCCACGTCATACCAATTCTAGAAACCAATCCAACCCACCAACCATCATTGGTCAGCATACGACCAAGGCATACCACTTGTACCCCATTATATGACTGGTACCGAACACTCGTATATTTTTTAGAACCCAAGAATCTAAAAAAAAATTCTAAGGGTCCCAAACCCAAGGTGTTTCAATAGTAGTGATTCATGATTGGGCTAGACCTACTTATCCTATCGATATTTAGAGTTTCACTGATTTGGTGGGTTATTATCGATATTTTATAGGGGTTTTCTCATCTATAATGACTTATTTGACCAAGTTAACTCAGGAAAAGATAGTATTTCATTGATCGAATATGTATGAGATGAGTTTTCAACAGCTCAAAGAGTTATTGACTTTGACACAAATTTACCTATGAAAGGTGTGAGTTTTACCATATTTTGTGATACTTATGGTGTTGGTTTGGGTACAGTGTTGATGAAAAGGGGTAAGGTGATTGCTTATGCCTTTCATCAATTGAAGAATCATGAGAGAAATTATCTTACCCATGATTTAGAGTTGGCAGTCATAGTGGTTGTGTTGAATTTATGGCATTTTTACTTGTATGGAGTTCCTTGCAAGACTTTCTTGGACTGTCATAATCTTTAGTACTTCTTTAATCAGCGATATCTCAATATGAGGTAGCAACATTAGCTTGAGTTGCTTAAGGATTATGACCTCATTATTCTATATCATCCGGGCAAAGTTAACGTGGTTGCAGATTCCTTGAGTTGGAAGTCAATTAGTATGAAGAGATTTTCTCATCTATTGACCCTAGAGTGGACCTTAGCCTTTATAATACCCCAAATTTTCAAGTCCCAGACCCCTCAAAGATAGGCCACTAAATTAGCTTTCCAATGTATCAAGTCTCCTCTTAATCCAACATTATGGAAAAAAGTTATGCAAGTTTTTCCAAAGTTCTAGTCATCTTCTAGTGGCTACGACTCATGTAATGACCTGTAACCAGACGTTACGAGTCATTACAAACAGTCTTATTCTGAATAAAAATGAGCCTCAGCTTTAACCCAGTGGCTACAACTCCACTCTACGACCTGTAATCAGTTGCTATGAATCATTAGGAGGGACTCATTTCCATAATAATGTGTAACCAATAATTCATCCTAGTGATTACAAGTACAGCATATGACTCGTAGTCAGACCTTACGAGTTATTATGTGGACGCGTAGCCTGACCAGTGAATAACCCCAGAATCAAGCCTCAGACTACGATTCTACCTAACAACTCACAATAAGTCATGGCGAGTGGTTAGGGAAAAGTTGTAGTCATACCAGAAAGGACACAACTCTCAAGGTTCTAGGTTACAACTCAAATCACATCTCATGAACAATCGTGAGGTGAGTCATAATGACTAGAACGGGGTTTTCTTGCATATTTTCTCAGGGACTTTTAAGTCTTTTTCTACTCCTTTAAATTCTAACCCCTGTCACTTGGGCTTCCTAAATGGTGGTATAAAAGCTCCAAAATCTCTAATTAAATGATTACTCATAATTTCACTTAGAGAAATAAAAAAAGGGGCAATTATCCTCTTCTCTCCAAGGCAACTTAGGTTTATTAAGTTCAAGATTGATTTCAAGAAATCACCTAAGACTTCTACATCTAGGTATTTGGGATTCAAATTTAGGATCTTCCACTGCATGAATTTCCTAAGAAATAAATTCATAGACACATACTTCCAGGGCTAGACCGACCACTCCAAGAGCACTCATCCATAAACCCGGTTACTAGTACAAATAACATATGGAATGCATTGGGTTTAGATATTAATTCGGTGCTTTTTAATCCTTTCAAAATAGCAGCAACATTCCCTTTCTGTGATTTCTAGAAAAGCGGTATATATATATATATAAATCCAGATCTGTCGAATCACTCATTTCATGATCTTCTACACCATGGGTCTTCTCATTCCGTCATCTGGCTTATGTTTTTAATGTAGCATTCATACTAAATTACTCTTTAAAATTATGTTGATACTTCCACATATTATGCGTAACGTAAGAGACATCTCTATTTTTCCCATCAATGGGCTCCTTTCACATATTAAGTCCCAAAGTTTCCTAATACTCTCAAGTTTAGTTTGCCCTTTATACTTAGGGTTCCTTGGAAATTATGAATGTTCCTGGAATTACATTTTATCCTTACAATAGAACCATGTGTACATGTTGCTCTCATAAGCTTAGCATCTTTCTATACCTAAAATTATGAATCCCCTTAGTTTAATAGGATATTATGTTTTGGGGTCTACAAATATGAAATTTCTTGCAAGTATTCTAATAATTTTATCATATTTAATGTATTCTTCCATGTTGGTGGATTATGAACACCTAATATCTAGATAACCATGCATGTTACAGTCATCAGGTTACAATTCATCCATACCATATTTGTATCGTTAAATTCATAATATTATGATGTTGAGCATTTATCAGTTTTGAATCATGTTAAACTTTTGTCAGTATAAATGTTAATTCAATTGGGGGTAAAACTTAGCACCGAGCAAATCTAGGGATGAAGGCTCACCTGCCAGTTGAAGGTTGAGACTATTAGTAACAGTCCCTAAGTTTCAAAACTACATAGCCAACATAGGTTATAAGAGGTTATAATACCAAAAATTTTCAAGCCCTAGAACCCTCAAAATATAGGACACTAAATTATCTTTCCAACGCATCAAGTCTCATCGTAATCCGACATAGTGGCAAAAAGTTATGCAAGTTTTCCTAAAGTTCCAGTCAGCTTTTAATGGTTACGACTCACATGATGACCTATAACCAGACATTATGAGTCATTACAAGAAGTCATAATCTGAAAAGAAATGACCCTCAACCTTATCCCAGTGACTACGACTCCACCCTACAACCTGTATTCAGTTGCTATGAGTCGTTAAGAGGGAAAGACTCATATACATAATAGTGTGTTACCAAAATTTTAATCCCAGTGGTTACAAGTCCATCATACGACTCATAGACAAACTTTACGAGTCATTATGTGGACTTGTAGCCTAACCACAGAATGATTGAAGAATCAATCCTCAGACTAAGATTCAATGTACAAACTCTTAGTCAGTCATAACAAGTCATTAGGTAAAAGTTGTAGTCTGACCAGAAAGGAACCAAACCTCAGGGTTCTAGGTTACGACCCAGATCACATCTCGTGACCAATCGTGAGGTGAGTCATAATGACTGGATCGGGATTTTTTACATATTTTATTAGGGAATTTTAAGTCTTTTTCCACTTATTTAAAACCTAAACCACGTCATTTAGGATTCCCAAAGGGTGGTATAAAAGTTCCAAAATACCCAATTACAGATTAATCATAATTTCACTTAGAGAAATCAATAAAGGGTCAATTTTCCTCTTTCCTCCAAGGAAACTAGGGTTCTTTAAGTTCAAGCTTGATTTGAAGAAATCTCTAAAGGCTTCAACATCCAGGTATGTGGGACATTCATTAATGGGACCCTTTCACCCATTGAGTCCCAAAGTTTCCTAATACTCTCAAGTTTAGTTTACCCTTTATGCTTAGGGTTTCTTGGCCCTATGAATTTTCCTAGAATTATAGTTTATCTTTGTAATAGAACCATGTGTACATGTTATTCTCATAAGATTAGCATCTTTCCATACTCAGAATCATGAATTCCCTTAGTTTAATAGGATATTATGTTTTGGGGTCTACAATCATGAAATTTCTTACAAGTACTCCAATAATATTATCATGTCTAATGTATTCTTCCATTCTGGTAGGTTATGAACACCTGATACCTAGATATTCATACATGTTACAGTCATTAGGTTACAAGTCATTCATACCATACTTGTATTGTTAAGTTCATAATATTATTATGTTGAGCATTTATCAGTTTTAAAGTATGTTAAACTTTTATCAGTAGCAGTATCAATTCAATTAGGAGTAGAAGTTAGCACCGAGCATATCAAGGGATGAAGGCTCACCTTCCTGTCGAGGGTTGAGACCTTTGGTAGCAGTCCCTAAGTTTCAGAACTACGTAGATAACGTAGGTTATGAGAGGTTATCCTTTCAGTAAAGGGTTGACATACTCTTAAAGGTCACCTATCAACAAAGGTTTGACACCTTGGTTCTTTGGGACATTATTTTGTTGGACCCACACAGTTAATGTTGGTACCCTTGGTAAGGTATTGACACCCTTCCAACAAGGATCATAGGTTGGACCCCGATTAGCTCAGATTAGGGCATGTCAATTAAATACTAGCTCCCATAGTTTTAGTTTAGGATTTAGACTATATTAGTCCAGTTTTGAATGACCAAGTGTCCATATATCAGTTATTTAGTTATTCAGATCATTTTCAGTACGTGTTTATGCTTGGACATGTATTTATTTTACATGTTCATGTATTCATGATCAGTACCTATAAGTATATCAGCTAGTTCCAATATCGCATATCAATACATTGAAATTAATGATCGCATACTCTCTTTTTCTCTGTGTTGTCTTATAACATAGGTTAGAATGCTCAGTTCCTAGATCGCACTTAATCCATTTCGGTGCCATTCATCTGCAGTATTGGTAAGCCATCATTAGTCAAGGACTATTTATACTATTATTCATTTATCCCAATAGTTTATTTTATGTTTTTTCAGTAGTCAGAGTTAATTGGGGACCTGTCCCAACAACTCATCATGATTAGAGGCTTTCAGATAGTCAAACAATAGTTTTGTTTCTCTATGATGTTCTCAGTTACTCTTGATTGGATTTTAAAATAAATATTTTAAATAACTTCTGCACAGTATTTTATTATTTTCTTTCCAGTATTTATATCTTGTGCTAGACCATGGGTTAGCTTGGGATTACTTGTGAATTTAAGCACCGTGTTATGACTGGGGTAGTCTCTGATCGTGACAGCCTTGGAGGTTTAGTCTTTAGCAAACTAGATGATTAGGCTTGACATTTCGACACCCAAATGTATTTTAGCTTTTATTGATGCTTGATATTTTTTATCGAGTAGATACGGGCTTACCAATTTAATGATAATAGTGAGGTGATTTGAGATAAGGTGTTGAGTAGCGAGGCTAGGGTGTCATATCTTGATTTTGATGGTGTTTTGAGGGTTAGGGATAGATTTATGTGACGACAATTAGTGGATGCTTTATAATGATTTTAGAGAGGACACATTATTTCAGGTATTCTATCCATCCAAGGGCAACTAAGATGTATAGTAATTTGAAGAAGCTTGCTAGCGGAGTGGCATGAAGAAAGATGTGGCAAACTTTGTAGCTCGTTGCTTATGTTGTCAGTAGGTGAAGGCCGAGCATTAGAGCCAGGTAGTAACATCGAAGGGGGACTATTTTAGGAGTCACATTTTTTTATTCATTCATTCATAAGGGTATATGATAAGAAAAAGTACTCGTACTACTTTAGTTATTATTCTTTCTAGAGTGGAAGTAGGAGCGAATCACTATAGACTTTGCAAGTAGATTACATCGTACTTCCCGTGGTTCTGATAGTATTTGGATCATCATTGATCGATTGACAAAATTAGCATATTTTGTACTTATTTAGATTTTATTTAGTGCCAAGAAGTTAGCCCGTATCTATTTTTGTGAGAAAGATCGTCTCCATAGGGTACTTGTGTCTATTATTTCGGACAAAGGTTCAGTGTTCACTTCTAGCTTATGGCGGACTTTTCAGGAGGAGTTGGGTACTCAGGCTGACCTTAGTATAACTTTTCACCCATAGACCGCCGATCAGTCGGAGAGGACTATTTAAATTTTAAAGGACATGCTCCACGCATGTGTCATGTGTTATAGACTTCGGAGGTCACTGGGAGCAACATTTTTCTTTGGCGAAGTTTGATTATAATAATAGCTACCATTTGAGTATTGAGATGGACCCTTTTGAGGTATTATATGATAGGCATTATCAATATCGTATTGGATGGTTTGAGACTTCAAAGGTTAGACCTCGTGGTACCGACTTTCTTTAGGAGTCCTTAGATAGAGTGTGGGAGATTCAGAATAGGTTTTGGGCATCCCAAAAGAGGCAAAAGAGTTATGAGAACTACAGATTTTATGCTTTAAAATTTATAATTAGTTTCTTCGCACTTCACCCACAAAGGGCATGATAAGGTTTGGGAAGAGGGGAAAACTTATCCCGGGGTACATTAGATCATTTGAGATTCTACAAACAGTTGGGGAGGTTGCTTATGAGTTGCCTTTACCTCTGGAATTTTCAATTGGCTATTTACTTTTTCATGTATTTATACCTCAACGGTATACTCTTGATGAGTGTCACGTGCTTTGTTGGGACTCAGTCCAGTTGGATAAAGGGCTAATCTTTGTAAAGGGGCTAGTGTCCATTTTAGCCAAAGATATTAGATAATTGTGCTCTCGAGATATTCATGTGGTTAAGGTTCAGTGGTGGCACCATCCTATTGAAGAGGAGGTGGAGTCTAACATGCGTTGTAGTTACCCTCAATTCTTTACTGAAACAAGTATTTTCTTGCCTTTTAGTTTGAAGCCGAACTAGAGTTTTAGTGGTAGATGTCATAATGACCTGATATGTGGAATTTTATTTTTGATAAATTTTGATCATTTTTTCCTCACCCATAGTTGCTAAATGATGATTTTGGAGTATAGAGATGATTAGCACGATTTTTGATGTAATTAAAAATAATTTTTGTGAGTTTATGGTGTTTAGAGGCATTAAAAGTCTTGTAATTGACATTGATTAAAATTTGATATTCTAAGAATTGGATGACAATTTGAACATTTCTATTAGGTCTGAATATCAAATTTCAGTTAGGAGCAAGGTTGGTTTGAGTTTTGAATCTTTTGCATTTCGATTCTTTATTTGTAAAGTAGTGAAAAAGGGACCACACGGGTGAATTTACTGAAAATAATTTTTTTTTTACGAAAATCAGACGTGTCGTTGAGCGCAAAATGTCAAAAATAGCCAAGTAACATAGTTTGTTTGCACTACATATTTCTGGAAAAATTTTGAGGGATCAATCGGAAACTTTGCACATAGCAAAGTTTCTAGTGCATCCGCTTTAGCGGCCAAAGTGTCACTTTAACGGTAGCCACTTGAGCGGTCAAACTTGACCAGTCGCCTACTAAAATGGGAACCTTACAGCTTTAGCAGGTGCTGCTTTAGCCAA
This sequence comes from Capsicum annuum, assembly GCF_002878395.1. NCBI lineage: Eukaryota > Viridiplantae > Streptophyta > Magnoliopsida > Solanales > Solanaceae > Capsicum > Capsicum annuum. The sequence continues at coordinate 33,036,033 of NC_061117.1, forward strand.
AGGAAACCACTTTAGCGGGCCTAGCCACGTAGGCCAGACCGCTTTAGCGGTCGCCCGTCGCTTCAGAGATAACAACTTAAGTGGCCAATGATGGACTTGTATATTTAACTCATTTTCACATTTTCTTCAATTTTTGGACCTTTGAGCTTCAGATTTGGGCGATTCTTGAGGATTTGTTCACCATTTGAGTTTGAGTAAGCTCCAAAATCCTTTTTTTATTGTTTTACATCAATTATATCATCAAAAACACCTTTATATCATGATTTCAAAATAAAATTTTGAGGGCTGATAAGGCTTAAAAAGGATTTTTCTACAATTTAGACCTAATTTTTAACCCATTTTAAGTGAGTTTTATCCTTTAGACTCCTATAAACTACGGTAATATGTTTAAAACAAATTCTGATTTTATCCCTTTTATTTTTAAACTAATTTTTCGAATCTATTTTGGACGACCCGACTCAAATATGGACAATATGAGTATCTTTGACTTTTTAATGTGTAATGCTTTATTTGAATGTTATAGTTGATTTTAAGGTTATTTGTAAGGAAAAGGTTCCGTGTTAATGCGTTTTAGGCTATATTATAATGCATATATAGCTATAGAATATATTGTAGATAAATATGAAAAGTTTCATGGCTAAATACTATAGCCACTAAATGTTTTTTGTAGAACTCATAACAAGCAGTGGCGTAACTAAAGTTAGCTACATACTTTATATAGTCTGTGGCTAAGGACAAATACTTACAGTTACGAAAAAAAATGTGTTGTAGCTGTGATGGTAAAAACTTCTTGCTACAAAATATATACTTATAGCAAATAATTTTATTATTTTGTCATGATAAATAACATTTGTAGCTAGTGCATTCTATTGTGGCAAAAAACTCGATTTGCTTATTATGAAAATTTAAAATTTGTGGTTAATTTATCTTTTAGTCTTGTAACAATAATACTTATATTTAGCTACGAGTTAGAAAATCTGTAACTATAAAATGAAATATTTGCAACAAATATTATTGTACATGACTAAGAATTCATTCTTTTTGCCACAAAAGATATAAATTATAGTAGCTAGCTTTTTAATTCTCTATGAAAAGCAAAAATATAAATTACACTTTTTATAATTATATATGGAATTAGCCACAACTACAATATTAGTTACACGAATTTTTATAATGCAGATAAAATAAAAATAAGTTACAATAATTTCAATACTACAAATTAAAAAGGTCTCCCCAATCTTTACAGTAAGAAGAGTTACATAATGCAACTACGAATTCGTTTTGTGATTTCAAAACAATTGTTAAATTATATATAATTTCTTTTATAATTTTGAGAACGGTCACAACATACAATTCTTTTGTTTTGTTTGAGTCTAAAGCAAAATAATCTTATTATATCTCTGCTTCTACAATCTTCAATTGTACCTCAACTAGATCAACACTCATCCTAGTTCGTCATTTACATGCTCTTATTCCATTAATATGTCTATCAAATATGATCAAATATTTTAGCACCAAATAAACCACAGCCAAATGATTATATATGCAAACATGTGTATGTATAAATTTTCAAGGAAAAAACATGTCTTAGATAATTCTTTATTAAATTTTTAACAAATAAAAATAAAAAAAATACAAAGCAACCAAAAAAGCAAATAAATCTGGAATTTTCTTAAATATCTTAAAACTTGTAAATATAAATTTCAAATTTCAATATAACAATAATAACATACTCAATGCAATTACACAAATAGGAGATCTCAAATTTCAATATCAATTTAAAATTCACACAGACAGGATATTATATATATATATATATATATATATATATATATGTATATATATATATCCAATAAAATACTCATATTATAAAATGTACCTCATATATTGTCACAACCCAAAAATTAGGGTCATGATGAACTTGTTGCGGTGTACCTTGACAAGTATGCCTATCACCCAAATTTATATATAAAAAAAAAAAGTCAGAAATACCCAAGGTATGGCTTCTAGAATGAAGCCGGACCATATAAGTAATCATAACAACGCGGAAAAAACTTATCAAAAATACCAGTCATGCCCAAAACTAGGTGTCAATAGTGTAAGAACTACTAATACAATTCAGGAGTCAAATACATCAGAAAAACAACCACAAAGGAATAATATTTGTCTCCGAATACTAATAAAGACATAACAAATACAGAAAGATAGAGGTGAAATACGGACGTATGAATGTCCAATCGCTACCTTGAGTAAACTAAAGGCGCACGAAAATTACATAGTCTGAGGCACACCCGAACCTGAAGCTGTATCGAAAGGGAAAAGTAGGAGTGAGTACGGTCCACTTGTACACATTAGGTATCATAGTTTGACCGAGCAAAGTAGAAAATAAATCATACAAAAGACACACTAAGGGCACATCACCTGCAATCAGAAAATATCCCACAACGGTAGCCTACACCGCTTTCACTATCATTTCTAATATATCATATATATTGCAACATCATACCAAGAAAGGATACAAGTATGTGTTATATCAGATATAAGTAGAACAAGAAAGAATGTGTATATACAATATCATCAAATACAAGTAAAGGAAGGTACAACAAATACATAAATGACAAGTCAATATGGCAATACAACACAACATAACACAATAAAGTAAGTGCAATGATGATGATGATGATGATGATGATGATGATGATGATGATGATGGTGATAATGATTATGATGATGCACGAGGTATTCGCACAACCTCTGGGATCGTTGCACAATCCCCGTATGCACCTACGAAGCTAAATCTACCCGACTTATAACTCATGGGGTGTTCGTCAACCTGCATGCAATCCATATATTCCATATCTCCATTTTACCAAATCCCTCGAAAAGGGTTTTATAAGTTGTTACAATATCTCCTCCCCGACACTATCCTCAGGGGTTTTTTACAAAAAGGTGTTGCCAGTGTTTCTCAAATGTTGCCACTGTGGTACCAATATTTCATGAATGAGTATAATATGAGGATGTAATGTTCACAACTAATTATAATGAGTATTTCCACAATCAATAACAATGATATATTTCCACAACCAACCACAATTATACATTTCCACAACCATGTGAGATAATATTCACCATTATTTTTGTTTCATCTATGAATTTCCACATGTCCCATATAACAACAAGTATGAATATATCACAATACACCGATGGTACCATATTAGGTATTTCAACAAAACAATACATTTATCACATATATTTAAGGCTATCAACATCATATAGGACCCCACACGGTCACATATATCACATAATATCTGAATTTCAATAATTACATTATATATAGGCCCCCACACGGACACAATACATATATATCCATTTTTCAAGATTAATTCCTACCCTTAATATACATTTTGTACCATCATTTACTACTCAGTTCAGTCTAAAAGAGTTAAGCCATAACCTACCTCAAAATTTGAAATACCACAACCAAAACTTTGCTCCCAAAGCCATACTCCTCATGAACAGTCCCAAACTCTACTGAAAACATCAAATATTAAATCTACGTGTCAAAATAAATCCAACAACACTCATATTGATACTTTAGGTTCAGGGTGAAAACGGACCCCCAAAATAGATTTTCAAAAAAGAAGAGAAAAATCATAATTTTACTTCAAAAATATATTTTTCATATTTTTAGGAACCTGCAACTGAAAACTCAAGTCAAATCAAGTCAAAAACGAGGTTCAAATCGAAGAAAAATCATTTTTAAGCTTTACCGGGTAAAATCTTTGAAATTCGGGTTAAAATCAAGAATCAGAGTTGTTTTGAAGGTTAAATTGATGAAAAACTAGTAATTATAAGATTGAAATATTATTCAAGTGAAAAGGAGTGAAATTAAGGTTTAAAATCAAGCCCTGAGGTTTTTGGGATTTTGAGAAATTAATCGAGAAATAACTAAGAAAGGGGTAAATTCTTACCTTAAATCCGTAATAGAATCAGGAAATAGATGTTAATCTAGCTTTGCAACCTCCCACAAGATTCACTTTTAAGCTTTCACACTATTTTAGGGTTTAACCCTCAAGAGGCAAGGTGAAAGAATAAACAAAATGGGCTGAAAAGGAGGTAAAAATCTGCTATGTATAGCAGAAAAATCTGCACTATAGCAGATTTTTCTGTCCTAACGGACTTCGTCGGGGTGCTCGAGATTCGCTTGAAATCCGATATATGCAAATGAACTATCTAACCACACTAAATTCGATGCCCCAAACTCAATGGCTATATCAGATTTTTGAAAAAATATCATTGTCACAGAGTTGACCCCGAAATTCAAAATTATAATTTTTCGAATCGAGGATCGAAATGAGATTTAAAAGTTATAAAATCACACCAAATATGTTACCACCCTAAAATCAACGTTTTGGATCTACTGGCGAAGTCGTATTTTCCATCCAAGGTCTTTTCGACCAAAGTGGGTCCCACACCCATATTTCCAACTTTCCAACTTTCCGATCAGTAGCTTGAAATGAGCTCAGGTGAACTAGGACCCAAACCAAAGGTCTACCTAGCCGAAAATCTATATTTCGAAGCTGTGGAAAAGTTCGTTCAGCTATCAATCGAACGGATCAAAGGATATCCACATAATTCTAAAATAAGGCTTTCAAAGCCATTAAAAAACCACAATATCGCACAAATTGTACCAAAATGCATTAGAAACCGTGTCAATCACCTCCACACCCCAAAAATACCATAATGCAACTACGGGGAGGGGTAAAATGGTCAAATCACATAAAATCACAAATTTTACATATTTCATCAAATTTTCAGGTCATTACATCATCCACCACTAAAAATCTAGTTCGTTCTCGAACTAAGACAAAGAAATACTTGCATCAACAAGGAGCTGTGGATAGGAACTATGCATATCAAACTCAACCTCTCAAGTAGCCTCATCTACAGGTCGATGTCGCCGCTGAACCTTAACCACAGGGATAACTCTAGAGCGCAACCGCCTAACATCCCTAGCCAAAATTGAGACTGGCTCCTCAACGAAGGACAACCGCTCATCTAGCTAAACTGACTCCCAACGAATAACATAAGACTCATCCGGAATGTAACAATGAAGCATAGAAATATGAAAAACTGAAGGAACAACTCATAGATCGGGGGCAAAGCCAACTCATAATTCACATCACCAACAGTCTGCAGAACCTCAAATGGACCAATATAATTAAAGCTAAGCTTTTCCTTCCTCCCAAACCTTATCACACCCTTCATGGGTGAAACTCGAAGGAAAACACAATCCCCAACACCAATGTCAAGGAACAAATTCTACGAACAGTATAGCACTTCTGCCTACTTTAGGCCACTCTAAGTCTACCCTGAAAAGTCTTCCAATAGAGAAATATGAACACAGAACCTCAATCTAAAATAATGGACACCGGTACACCATGAGGACGCATAATCTCACTAATGTAGATACGGGTCAACCTCTCAGCACTGAATGAAACCTAAATCAGAGTAAAATCCTCTCAACACTACATGAGACCTGAATCGAAGTAAAATAAGTTGACTTGGTCAATGGATCCACGATGACCCAAACACTGTCAAAACCATAAGATGTACGAGGAAAACCAGTCACAACATCCACAGTGATCCGTTTCCACTTCCACTCAAGAATGGGTAACCTCTACAACAAACCACCAGGTTTCATACGCTCGATTTCACCTGCTGACAACATAAGCAATGAGCCACTAGATTTGCTATATTTTTCCTCGTACCACCCCACCAGTAGTGTTGCCTTAAATCATGATACATCTTAGTCACACCTGGATAGATGGAATATCTGGAATAATGGGCCTCCTCCTAGATCAACCTAATCCACTCTCAGCACACAAACTCGAACCCCAATCTTCAAAACTCTATCTGAATTAAGTGAGGCTTTCTTAGCCTTCCTACTCAACACCTTATCTCGAATAAACCTAATCCAATATCATTAAACTGATAAGCTCAAATTTGTTCCATCAAATAATATCTAGTCTCCACAAATACCAAAATATATCCAAGTGTAAAAATAACAAGCCTAACCATTTGGTTAGCTAACGGCTGAACCTCTAAGGCTAAAGGCCTCTCTAGGGTCAAGAGACATACCAAACTACCCAGCTAGTCGACTTTTGGCTCAAGGCATATGCAACCATATTAGCCTTTCTCGGATGATAGAGAATAGTCAAGTCATAATCCTTAAGCAACTCAAGCCAACGGTACTGCCTCATATTAAGATCTCGGTGGGTGAAGAAGTACTAAAGGGTAATATAATCTAAAAAGACCTCACAACGAACTCCATACAAATAGTTCCTCCACAACTTCAAGTCAAACACCACTCCGCACAACTCCAAATCATGGGTAGGATAATTGCTCTCATGAGGCTTCAGCTGGCAAGATGCATAAGCAATCATCTTGCCCTCCTGTATTAGCACCATACCCAATCCAATACTTTAAGCATACCAAATAACGATAAAGCCCACACCCTCCTTGGGCAAAGCCAATATAGGAGCTGAAGTCAATAAATTCTTGAGCTTTTAAAAGCTCATCGCACAAGTATCAGACCACTGAAAGAAAATCTTTTTCTGAGTCAACTTAATCAAAGGAGCTGCAATAAAAGAATAACCCTCAACAAAACATTAATAATATCCTGCTAAGCCAATAAAACTCTTAATCTTCGTGGGTGAAGTAGGTGTAGCCCAATCACAAACCGCAGCAATCTTGGTTGGATCAACCATAATCCCTTCCTTAGTCACCTCATGACCCAAGAAAGAAACAAACTCCAACCAAAACTCCCACTTCGAAAACTATGCATATAACTTTTCATCCCGCAATCTATGAAACACAATTCGCAAATGATCCTCATGCTTATCCCCACTCTTGGAATACAGCAAGATATCACCTATAAATAAAATAACAAAGAAGTCGAGATACGGTCGAAATACTCAGTCCATCAACTCCATGAACGCGACAGGAGCATTGGTCAACCCAAAGGACATGGCCAAGAATTCATAACAACTATATCGAGTCTGAAACGCTGTTTTTAGAATATTCAAAGCTCTAATCCTCAATAAGTGATAACCAGACCTCAAATCAATCTTCAAAAATGCCACAACACCCTGTCCGTTAGTCAAATAAGTCATTAATCAGGGAAAAGAATACTTATTCTTAACCATCACCTTATTTAACTGTTGATAATCAATACACATATGCATAGTCCCATCCTTCTTCTTCACAAACAAGATAGGCGCACCCCAAGGCGATACACTAGATTGGATAAATCTCTTATCAAATAACTCTTGTAACTAATCCTTTAGTTCCTTCAACTCTGCTAGGGCCATCCTATAAAGAGGAATAAAAATGGTCCTGGTTCTCAGCTCAACAACAATAGCAAAATCAGTATCTCAATCCGAAGGCATACCAAGCAAGTTTAAAAGGAACAGATCCATAAACTCATAGATAACACAAACATAATCCAATGAAGAAGGCGAAACAATACTGGTGTCGCGAATATGAGCCAAGTAAAATAAAAATCCCCTCTCAACTAATTGACGAGTCTGAACACAAGATACAATCCTCTTAGGACCCAAATGCAGTGCACTCTTCTTAGCTATCCTTGGCACACCCGGTGAAGCTAACATCATAGTCTTAGCATACAAATATAGGAAGCATGATAAGGAACCAACCAATCCATACCCAAAATAACATCAAAATAAATCATATCTAACACAAGCAAATCTACCAAAGCTCATGCCTGGCAAAAGTCACAATACAAGATCAGTACACTCGATCCATCACTAAATAATCACCTATCAGGTAAGTACACGAATAGGCATGAAAAAAGGCTCACTAAAAAAATCAAAACTCAAAGAAAAATACAAAGACACATAGGAAAAAGTTTATCTAGGATTAAATAATGCAGATACTGGTCTGAAATAAATGGGGATGATACTTGTGATCATAGCATCAGAGGCCTCTACCTCAGGTTTGGCTGGTATAGCATAGCACTTCCCATGACCACCAACTGCCTGAGCAGTCCCATGACCACCCCTACGAGCTTCACTACCTCTACCCCTTGAACCTCTAGTAGCACCCCTACCCCTCACAGTTGAAATAAAAATAGTCTGAATCACTCGATGGGACATTCCCTGGATACATGGCTAATCTCCTCAAATATATAGCAAATTCTACGACCAATCTCAACAGGATAGGGTACAACTAGGACCGAACGGCCATCTTGAACTGCTGAACTAGAAGATCCGCTAACTAAATTTTGTAAAACTGCCTACACTGGCCTACCATAGTATCCATGAGAACCTCTAAATCACTGCCTCGAGAGGTCTGACTCTTGAATTCACCAAAACATTGCACCTTCTTAGTGTCTCCCTGAGATGTACTAAGAATACCCTATATCATCTTAGCATGATCCACAATACTGTGAAAAGAAGCCTCAAGCACAAACATCTGATACGTAGCCAATTAAAAATAGACACCCAAATGCTTCACAGATTCATTGGAAATGTTATCATAGGGATATATGGACAGGGCATACAAGCGTGCCTCATACTCAACTACTTTCATGGAGCCCTACTCCAAATGATCAAACTCATCCCACATCCGATCCCTCAAATTGTAAGGCACAAATCTCCCCAAAAAGGCATCAACAAAATGATACCATAACAACTCTGGAGCATCAACAGGCCTGCAACTGACAAACGATCTCCACCAATCTCTCGCAGCATCTCTCAATTGATATGTAGTATAAGTCATACCATTTGCGCAGAAATAATAAAACACAATTTGAAACACAAGGTATGAAAGAACTTCGCACAATAAATAATAAAATGAGGAAAGTTTCCTAAAGACATCCTATAGTCTCGCAAAGATAGATACGGGTGTCTACGTACCAATCCGCGAGACTCGACTAGATATCCCGTTCTTACACTGTTAAGACCAATAAAATCTGGCTCTGATATTAATTTATCACAACCTAAAAATAAGGGTCATGATGGAAATTGTCATGGCGTACCTTGATAAGTAAGCCTATCATCCAAACTGATACAAAAAGGAAAAAAAGACAGAAATACCCAAGGTAAGGCTTCTAGAATAAAGTCGAACCATACAAGTAATAATACAAAAAGAACTTATCCCAAACACTAATCATGCCCAGAACCAGGTGTCAATAGTATAAGAACTACTAATACAATCCAGGAGTCAAATACATCAGAAAAATAACCACAAAGGAATAATATTTGTCTCCGAATACTAATAAAGACATAACTAATATAGAAAAATAGAGGTAAACTACGGACATATAAATGTCCAACCGCTACCTTGAGTAAACTAAAGGCATATAAAAATCACGTAGTCTAAGGCGCACCTAATCCTGAAGCTGCATCAAAAAGGTAAAGTAAGAGTGAGTACGGTCCACTTATGCTCTATAGGTATCATAGGCCGGCCAAGAAAAGTAGAAAATAAAGCATACAAAGTACACACTAAGGGAACATCACCTGCAATCAGAAAATGTCCTACAACGGTAGCCCACACTACTTGCACTATCTGTTCTAATATATCACACATATTGCACCATCACACCAAGATTGGACACATGTATGTATTATATCACATATAAGTAGAAAAGGGGAGAAAACGTATATACAAGATCATCAAATACAAGTAAAGAAAGGTATAACAAATACTTAGATGACAAGTCAATATGGCAATACAATACAATATAACACAATAAAGTGCGTGTAATGTATATGATAATAATGATGATGAGGCATGAGGTCATCGTACAACCTCCGGGATCGAAGCACAATCATCGTATAAACCTATGGAGCTAAAGATCTCGACGCAGGACCAATGGAAGGTTTGGCACCCCATATACAATCCACATATCTCATATCTCCTTTCTGGAATATCCTCGAAAAGGGTTTTATAAGGTCTTATAATATCTCCTCCCCGACACTTTCCTTAGGGAGGGTAGCATCAATGTTTTATGAATGACTATGATATAAGGATGTAATGCTCACAACCAATCATAGTGAGTATTTCCACAACTAATCACAATGATATATTTTCACAACCAACCACAATTATACATTTTCACAATCAGTGAACCAATATTCACTCATTATTTTCGTTTCATCCATGAGTTTCTACATGTCCCATATAACAACAAGTATGAATATATCACAATACACCAATGATACCACATTAGGCATTTCAACAACACAATATAATTATTAACATATATTCAAGTCTATCAACATCACATAGGACCCCACACGATCACATATATCACATAATATCTTAATTTCAATGATTACATTACATATATGCTCCCATACGAACACAACACATATATAGCCATTTTTCATGATTAATTTCTAATCTTAACATACATTTTGTATCATCATTTACTATCCAGTTCAGTCTGAAAGAGTTAAGCCATAACCTACCTGAAAAATTGAAAAACCGAAACCAAGACTTTGCTCCCAAAGACTTACTCCTCACGAACGGTCCCAAACTCCACTAAGAATATCAAATATTAAATCTACGCGTCAAAATGAATACAATAACACTCATATTGACTACTTTATGTTCAGGGTCAAAACAAACCCCCAAAATAGATTTTCAAAAAAGAAGAGCAAAATCATAATTTTACTTCAAAAATATATTTTTCATATTTTTAGGAACCTACAACTGAAAACTCAAGTCAAATCAAGTCAAAAGCGAAGTTCAACGAATAAAAAATATTTTTAAGCTTTTTCGGGTAAAATCTTTGAAATCCGAGTTAAAATCAAGAATCGAGGATCGAAATGAGATTTAAAAGAATTCAAATCACACCAAATATGTTATCAGCCTAAAATTGATGTTCTAGATCTACTGGCAAAGTCGGATTTTTCATCCGAGGTTGTTTCCACTAAATGTTGGTCCCACACCCATATTTTCAATTTTTCAACTTTCTGATCAATTGATCAAAATGAACTTGGGTGCACCGGGACTCGAACCAAAAGTGTACCTAGCCTAAAATTGATATCTGGAGATGTTGGCACAATCTGTTCAGCGATCCATCGCACGAATCAAAAGATATCCGCATAAGTCCAAAATAAGGCTCCCGGAGCCCTCAAAAACCACAATATCACATATATGGTACCAAAACACATCAAAAATCATGTCAATCACCCCACAATCCAGAAATATTACAATGTAACTACGAAAAGAGGTAAAATGGTGAAATCACATAAAATCACAAATTTCACATATTTTATCGAATTTTCAGGTCGTTACATATCCTTGGAGAATTTTCATATTGTAAAACCTAAAAAAAATAAAAATATCAAAACATCATAAAACTTTCAAATCAAATCAAAAAAATAAAAATGAGAAAGGGTAAGAGACGAAGGGGGAGGGAGGGGGGAGATGGGGATCTGGATGTTTAATAAGTGAAAAGGGGAAGTAAGATTATTAAAATTTTGGGGGGAAATTTTGGTTGTTTGTAATTTTTTTAAATTTGGAGAAGGTTTTAGAATAACTGTCTACAATGAGTGGGGATAAGCAGGCACGTCTTCGACATGCCTGCTTGTACTGCCTGCTTTAACTGCTTCAATCATAATTTTACTATATTATCCCTAATTAAGTAATATAAATCATTTAAGTATTTAAAAAATTAATAACATTTGATAAAAAAATAAAATAATATTTATAGTAATTTTGTTTTATCACTTCTAAGCTGCTTCAATCGTAATTTTACTATATTATTCCGAATTAATTAATATAAATCATTTAAGTATTTAAAAATTAGTAATATTTAATAAAAAAATAAAATAATAAACAAGATAATATTTATAGTAATTTTTTTTATCACTTCTAATTAATTGTTATAAGTTATTTAAGACATGTCTGCTTCGTTGTTTCTATTGTGATTTTATTATATCGCCCTAATTAATTTTTATGGTCATTTAAGCATTAAAAAATTAATAATATTTCATAAAAAACTATCTATAATAAGTGAGGATAAGCAGGCTCGTCTTTGACATGTCTACTTGTGCTTCCTGCTTCAGCTGCTTTAATCGTAATTTTACTCTATTATCCCTGATTAATTAATATAAGTCATTTAAGTATTTAAAAAAAATTAATAATATTTAATAAAAAATTATAAAATAATAAATAAATAATATTTATAGTAATTTTGTTTTACCACTTCTAAGCTGCTTCAATCGTAATTTTACTATATTATCCCTAATTAATTAATATAAGTCATTTAAGTATTTAAAAAATTAATAATATTTAATAAAAAAATATAAAATAATATTTATAGTAATTTTATTTTATTACTTCTAATTAGTTGTTATAAGTTATTTAAGACATGTTTGCTTCGTTGTTTCAACTTTAATTTTTTTATATCTCCCTAATTAATTTTCATGGCCATTTAAGCATTAAAAAATTAATAATATTTCATAAAAAAAATAAAATACACACAATTATTTAAAAATGAGAAAACACGTAAACTGGAACTGGGAGAGTACTAACATCTTATTGAAAAATTATGCTAAAAGCATTATAAATCACATATTTAACACTTGAAAATATAAAAGATATAAAATATTTGATTGACTCTCGAATTTATTATATCAATGTCACTTAAATTAAAATAGAAAAAAAAAGTATTATAAATCACAATAATTAAAAATTTAAATTATTTTAATAATTAATTATCTAAATTATATTTGTATCATATAAATTAAAATAAAAAATAGTATATATTGGGCCCGTGCTCACTGGGCCTTTGATATCTAACTTTTTCTCTAAATATAAATGGGGAAGGGTGGTGTGTGGCCGCTGGGAAATTAGTTTGACCGATTGGCCTGTATTTTCCTTAATCTAATATAATATATTTAAGTTTTGTTTTTTTACAAATGCTAGTATTAGTAATATGTAACTAATAAATGTAATAATTGTAACCAAAAAAATAATAATTAAAAAAAAAAAGAACATTATCTAATAAGCTTAATAATTTTACTTTAAGTTCATGGAGAAAGTTAAGTTTTATGATTATTTGAATTACAATTTTTTAGTTTGAAATAAAATTATAGTCTATGTATAATTTACTCTTTCTAAATTCCTTTTTGTGTTCGGTTTCTTTCTCAGGCCATGCATGTAACGGAAATTTTAGTGCACCGAGCTGTTTTTTACTTTATAACTACACAGTGTGTGTTATTGTTTTTATTGTCTATAAATTTAAAATGATTTATATGATTTAGAATGACAAATTTAAAATAAAATAAAATTGTCTATATCAGAATTCTATCTAATACATTTATATTATATTGGAGAAGCGAAAAAAAAAATTAATAACAAGTGACAATTACCATAACATTCAAGTTTGAAAATTATTTTAAGATAGAAACTTCAAACAAAAAAAATGCAATTCAATTTCTTTTTACATTAACAATGTGAATCCAAATTCATATTAAAGTACTTTACTATAGAAGAATCATACTTTCACAGTATTTAATTATTTCATTTAAATTTAAACAAGAATATGAAATTTGAATTACTAATTTTTTTAGTTTGAATTTAAAATATAAAAAAACATATGAATTTAAAATGAGCAGTATGAATTAAAATATCAAGCTTAAAATAGATTTTATTTAAAAAAACAAACAAAACTAAAATTCCAATATCAATTTCTTTATTAGTGTATGTATATTAACTAAATTGACTAAACAATCGACTTTTGTATTTAGGCTAACTCATATTTATTTAATAAAAAGTAAAACACTAAATTAAAAATCATTTAAATATGTACGAAAGACTTACATAGAGAGGGATAGATAATGTAAAAGTGTTAT